>NW_015224684.1:0-904 GCF_001447785.1 Gekko japonicus | reverse complement strand
TGGAGAGCCGCTGCCGGTCTGGGTAGACAACGCCAGCCTTGACAGACTGACAATCTGAGTTAGTTTAGGGCAGCGTCATGTGTGGGAGAGACGCTCACCTTAACTCCCTGAGAGAAAAGTAAACATGCACAAGTGATCGATAGTGATGCGTTACAAGCCAGCCTATAACTTTATCCTCCTTCTCGCCCGAGTCGAGTCTGGAGTGACAGCCGAGAGCATTGGACTGATTTCTCTGGGGGTGGGGGCTGTGGTCTGGTGCCTTCGATCCGCAGTTAATGCAGCACACAGATCTATGCGCTCTTTTTCAACCATTGTTCCCCTCCCACACACCAGCGGGGTGGTGGACCGATCGGTTCGACAGCACGAAGCATTCCCCTCCCTCCTTCTCCTAATCTCTTTAAAGTATGCCCTCCCCGCCGCACACATAACAAATGTTTTGTTTGGGTTGAGCAAAGTTTGCCCACAGAGAAGGAGGTTAATCATAAAATAGCGAGCGGGCGGTGATTGCATCTCCGGGATTAAACCGCAATCGGCTGCAGCACAGCAATTTGCGTCAGTGATGGTACTCCGGTTTATAGCTGCATCTGACAGCCCAGGATCCACTTTGTTCAGGGCCTCTGAAATGTTGCCGGCAACAATGTAACCTGCAAAGAGTAATGTGTTTTGGGGGGGAATTGTAAAAGAAACTGTCACGAGCGCCCAGCGTGAAGACCCGGGCAATTTATAGCTGCCATCAACAAGAAGCTTCCTTAGTAACCAGAAGTTCTGGAAATTTTGAGAGGAGGCTTTCTAATTGACTCGCTCCCGTAAAAGACTTGAAGCTGTTGAGCTCTGTCTGGAGTCCCTGCCAAGCAGGTTATCTTGGACATATAGGCCCCTTCGGCACTCTCCTTTTAATCTGTGT
>NW_015224683.1:0-904 GCF_001447785.1 Gekko japonicus | reverse complement strand
TAACTCTTGCTCTCTGCATGGCCATCTGTCATGGAACAACCTCATGGCAGTTAGCACCCTTTGCCACTCGTGACAAGGAAGAGGAGAAGCAGATGGTGGGGGGAAGGGGGCAAGGGGTGAGAGAGAAATTCTGCCACTGATTCAAGAAGGGAGGGGGCCGAGGCTTTCCGAGTCGTCCGGGAAAAAGCGGTTCCCGAGATCATTAGCGGGACATTGTGAGGAAGCCAGCCATTTATCTGTGAATAATATATTTCAACATGCAGACTAAGGGTGAACAAAATAACTAGTCTTCTATAAGCTTGTGCTATAGAGTCCAGTGGTACAGACCTTAAAAAAAAACGTTGCTTCGGACGTTTGGGAAAGGTTGAACAGTGCCCACTCTCTTTGTGTCTAATTGGTGCCAACATTCCCCCCCCCATGACTCTAACCTGACTGGCACCATGAATATCAATCATTTTTCCCAGGCTAAGGGGTCATTATTATTTAACTGTGCTGAGACTGAAGTCCCGCATGTTGCCTGGTAACCGAGTATGTAGATGAGTTGGCTCTTAAGTACACCATATGGCCGGGCATTTTGCCCTGTTCACCCGTGACATGACCAACACATGTAGTACATTACTGATTTATACAATGGATCCTCATATTCTTTCATTTAGAGATGCGTTCTGGATTACCCCAACGTTATGTGTGGTTTCGTTAATCTATTCAAGAGACGGTAAAATGGGGACTTCCTTCTGCATGCATTTGCAATAGCCTATTCATGGCTCTTTTGAGGTGCTGGAATTTGGTTAACTTCGGATACAAAGTGGCACTTGAAAATCTAAAGCTGCAACCTTGTTTCTGCAAATTAAAACGCTTGTGGCTTGTGAAGTTTGAGTGGGGGAAGAGAATAGACCAATCTGCC
>NW_015224682.1:0-904 GCF_001447785.1 Gekko japonicus | reverse complement strand
GGGGGGGGGTTCTTGGTGATAGAGAGAATAACTATTTGCACAACATGGATTCAGCATGCTTTTGGCACACTGATCCAACCTTAAGACAATTTTAAAACACAAGAACAAGACTATATTAGCCAGCTTCCTCACTGGCAGCAACGCCGATGGAGGTCCTATCATGTACATTGTTCATATCAAGACAGTTATAGATACATGGCTACTAAAACGACCATGATGTGACAGTTACACTAAACATAGTAACTTGTCTTTCTAACCCCTGTTATTTCTAATCCCTGCCAGTGCTATTATCATCCCAATGGCACTGAATCAGAACTTCCGCATCTCCACGGCAAAACACATGAGGAATGGATTCTAAAACATTTTATACTGGAAAAACAGAGAATGCATTCTGATACATAGTAAAAACATAAGGCATCTTCACTAATATTCTACCATAGTTTAAGGGTTGGATCCCGCTTATCCAACCCATTAGCGGAGATGCTTTCTTTTAGCACAAGGAGTCTTCCCAATGCAAGAGATGTCTGTCTTGAATCAGGGAACGTTCCTTCTGCCAAATGAAAGGACCTCCACTAGCAAAAGAAGATCCATGGGGTCAAACCCTAGCTGTTGAAGGTTGAAAAGGGGCAAGACAGCAAATGTGTATTTTACCTAATGTATGATTCTGAAGTGCAAACTTTCTTTTCCCTTATTGCCAAGGCTTAGTTCTTCAAACACCTTACACTTTGTCTACAGAAACAACCTGCTACTTTTTTTATGAAGAAGTGTCATCATTACTTGGAAGCGGGATTATTCAGTTTTATGTAATGTCATACCCCCTCACAGAACAAGATAGAGAACACTTTGACATTCCCTTGCCAGTGCACGTTTTAATTAACATGCAGAAAAATACAGGAGAAACAAC
>NW_015224681.1:0-904 GCF_001447785.1 Gekko japonicus | reverse complement strand
TCGTCAGGAGATGTTGCGTCCCCGACCATCCATATACATAACAATGACTAGACAAGTGTTTTTGAGATTTGGTGGAATCATAACAGTTCATTTACAGCTAATTACTTTCTTAATGTGAAATTAATCATAGTAGTTAATTATAGGAAGGAACTAGTGAGGAAGGAGAGCCATGCATGGGCCCTGCAACACTGCCGGCCTGGCTGAGTTTAAAAGCAGCGAGGGAAGGTCAGCTTCCCCTTTCCTAGGGTGGAACCTGATAAAAACGTGGGCCTAACTAGGAGAAGGAAGGAAGGAGTGCACAGAAAGGAATCTGCCAAGGGGCAACTTACTTGCAGGTGGCTCTCTCAAGGGAGGAACAGATATAGCTCTCAAGGAAGGAAAAGGCTCCGGAACTGGGGGTAAAAAGAACCAGGCAGCAGAATGCAGAACCTGGCAGAGCTGCTCCCAAGGTGAGCTGGGGCCAACAGGGAGGCTCCAAATCTAGGGAAGGAGCTGCAGACTCAGATTTCAGGGAGAGCACTCTTTTTGTTGTGTATGAAAGAGAGCAAATAAAGGACTAAGAGCAGCTGATAATGAGGCTGGGCAAAAAGGGAACACCATGTGATGGTGTGTCCCTGCCTCCGACTGCCACTGAGCACAGGAGTGACAGAATCAGACCAACATGGCTGACCACGTAGAACTGTTTTAAGTTCTGCCTAAAGAGTAAACTGTATCTTGACTGCAATTTTGGACTTCCAGCAGAAATGTGTGAGGGCTTCAGCTTTAAATACTTCGTTTTCAGAATGCTTTCTTCAAATTAAGGTGTTCATATTAAAGCCATTAATCTGCTTAAAACATAAAAACACTGCTTAAAACATAAAAACATACAGTTCTATAACTGTAACTCATGTTCATGTGGGTTTTG
>NW_015224680.1:0-904 GCF_001447785.1 Gekko japonicus | reverse complement strand
TGCTGGGGGCAGCCCAGTTTTTCTTTATCTTTATTTGTTAAACATTAAATCAACTACCTCAGATGAGCCATGGCAGAAGTTCAGTTCTTTAACACTATAATGAAATCCTCCCGTGAACCACAGCTGGGTTCCCTAGAAAACTCAGACTTCTTGTCTGGGGCTTGATTCTGCAGGCAGCACCCCTGAATGTTTAGGAAAAGAGCAGAGCCCAAAAGAAGGATTGAGCCTTCAGAGAAGACTCAAGAAGAGTAAGAGAGGACCTTGTAATTAGTATTGGGGAGGCTGGCTGGAAGGGGTGGGTACCGGTGGGTGACAGATGCCTGTAGCACTGATGAGTTCAGAGTCTGTCGGTGATCAGTCAAGTCCAAGGAAGATTAAGGTGTCCAGGGTCTGATTAGCTTCATTCCCCATTGAAGGAAGGTGGGCGTCCACTCCCATCCATCAGAGGTGGGCAGACAGCTCACTTGGCCACCAGCATAAATTCATGGGTGACTGGACTCAGCAAAAGAGCAACTCTGCCCCAGGGCAGTAGCCTGCCTACATGAACACCCAGGGAAGCTTGAGGGAGGATTGCCCAAGGGATAGAGCAATTAGCATATTTGGAGAGGCTTAAAATTTGGAGGCTATAGAGGATAGAGTAAATTCCTTGTTAGACTATACAGGCTTGGGGGAAGCCAGAATGGGACGAGATCAAGGAAGCCTTTCCTGATTATTTATTTTCCAAATACATAGATCAGCTTCTCCATAGTGGAAGTGGGATTTGAAACCTAGATCCCAGTCCAGCCCACTAGAGCACATTGCTTCTCCTCGACTTTTCTGTCCTGTCACAAGAGTTCAGAGAGCTAAGGAATGACTACCCCTTGGCTCCATGCTGGAGTAATCCTGACTAGGCAGTCTGGTGCAC
>NW_015224679.1:0-904 GCF_001447785.1 Gekko japonicus | reverse complement strand
GTCCATCATAAAGGGCACCTTGAACCCAGCCCATCATTTGATAGCGATTTTATCAATATAAGGTTTTGTTATTTACGCCCTCTTCCTCTTTATTTAAACTCCACTGAAAGGTTGCAAGACACTTTTTCTGCTAAGTGATCTGTCCTTAATACCAAACATTCTGACACATTCTGTTTCATCAGGGGGACAACATAACATTTGGGAATAATTTGTAGGGAATGCTTTCGCAAGCTGTTGACTATGGTCTTTATTACACTCCAATGAACAATGTCAACAAAATTACCATAAGCATGATGGCAAATTGGAATATTTTAAAGGAAAAACAAAATCCTGAATATATATAATTCATGTAAACAATTGGAAATGACCTTCAGCAATATGAATCCTTTGCTAAATATCTTGTTTTATTGCTTGAGGAAATTGCTGTTGTCTAATTCCATCCTGAATCAGCCCAGTTCCCTGACTTCAGAATATTTAAGGCATTTCAGCATGACTCATGCACATTTTGATTCTGCAAACTCTGTGTGTGCCTCAGATGTGGCCCCATGCCAGTACAACTCCATTTAAATAGCAGGCTTATTTATCTGAACTTTCTGTTTCTCTGGAGTGATCAGTGCTGTTTTGAACTATTTAAACACTAATCACACTGAAGGCAGCTGCATGACCCACAACACTTCCTTTACATTTAATTTTCACACAATATGTTTAAGCAGTTGACAGGGTTGTTGTAAATACACACAAAATACATAGAACAAAAATATTAGATATTTAAAATATTAGACATTAATGTAATTCCTATCTTCCAACTTCATCCAGGGGTAGACTTAATGATTATGGGGCCCTGGGAAAAAGTCCAGTGTGGAACCCCAGAATCACTGCCAGACCCCTGGCCACCCCCCTGGCC
>NW_015224678.1:0-904 GCF_001447785.1 Gekko japonicus | reverse complement strand
ATTACTGCTTGTCAGTCAACATCTCCAGCAGCAAGGGGGTGAGAAGAAGAGGGAGAGGCTCTCCTCTGTTTGCGTACATGAGAGCTTGCAAGAAAGCCAAGGCACCGGCAAGTGGAGCGACCGAATTGCACGGTCGGTTCTTAAATGTGGAGCTCCATATAGTAAGTCTGTGGTATGTCAGGCTGCCATCCGTCGTGGAGGAGGAGAAGTGCTTTTCGCAGGGCACAGGAAGACTTTGAATCCCGCCCCCAGCCTCTCTTGCATGGTGTGGTGTCCCCCCCCCACTCTAGAGATCTCGACAATCGCTCACTTTGAGGGCCGCTGTGCATCTCCATTTCAAATTGGGATTCATCTCAAGCTCAGGAATGATAAAGACATCCAGTCCTTGATTCTGAAACAGGACAAGTCTCATTAGAAAAACAAGGGAGCTCTTTTGTGGTGGAAAGAAAGCGGCTGAAGGCCGAAAGAGGCAGGTAACACTTACCGGAGCACAATATATCTTGTCCCACGAGGAGACAGCTTTGTTGGGCATGAGCGTGGGAGAGAAAGCAAGCTGCAAGGATGCAGAGAGGATTTACATATGCATGGGATAGATATTTATGGGGAGCCAAGCCACCAATCCATCAAGCCCCATAATGTTTACTCTGACGGGCAGCTGGTTTGCCAAGGTCTGTCTCAGCCTTGGTTTTTTTTATTGGAGACATTGGGGGTCGAACTTGGACCTGCTGCATGCAAAGAATCTGCTCTCCTGCCACAGGCACACAGCAGTGTGCTTGCACCGTCAAGTGTACAGCACGCACCACCAGTTGTGGCGAGCCCCACCCATCGTATCAGGCCACCTTTTTTGTGTCTGGGAGCAGGGCCAGCCGTGCCCAGCAGGCAGACCTGACAAGGATTCCCAAAT
>NW_015224677.1:0-904 GCF_001447785.1 Gekko japonicus | reverse complement strand
AAGGGAACCTTTACCTTTACTTACTCTAGTTATCAGTTACATTTTTTACTCATTTCTTCCTCCAGAGCTTAGGGTGGCACAAGTGATTTCCCGTTTCCCCACTGTAACCTGCCAACAAAGCTGGTGAGACCTCTACACTTTATAAAGCTCCAGGTGCACTGATGATGGTGATGATAATTTAGATTATTTAGTAACCACAATGATTCCAGATGCCGAGGAATGCGGTGAAGAACCCACCACTTTTCCTTTCTACCAGAAAGGCCCTCCCTGACATATGACATGACTGATGTGGAATCCACAGTGATAAGCTTTGCATGACCCCAGCCTGTAGAGACACAAAAAAAGAGAAGGAATTATTTGGTGAATCACAGTCATGAGTGCGTGCACGCTGCCAACAAGCTGAAGATAAAGATGGGAAACAACATCCAAGATCCGGCAGCTTTGGGTGGGCCCTCCTTTCAGATCACTTGAGATTCTCCCTCAATGGAGTCACATCCTTCCCCTTCCAGCTGCGAGGGCAGAGACACGGTTCAGCTGAGAAACGCTTTGAGGCAAGAATCTAGCAAGAATGCAACCCGACAAAAGAGCATCACCCGAGCAGTGGCTGGGCCAATGATAAGCCAGTGATGTAATTCCTCCGCTTCCCCTGCTGACCTAGGGGATTCCCTCTAAACGACAAGCATTCCCTCCACTGCAATTTCACCTCTCCCTTTTCCTTAGAAAAGCAACCACCAATATCAGCCAGTAGCAAGCAGCAGGTTTCTTCTTGCCTCTAAATAAACTGTCTCACCAGCCCACGCGGCTCTCTAATTAATTGCTCCTTTAAGTGGCACAGTGTGGATTTTTTTTTAATGTGTCAGCCCGGCCCTAGGCAGGCTTTGGGTCTGAGTGAAGGACTGTGGCC
>NW_015224676.1:0-904 GCF_001447785.1 Gekko japonicus | reverse complement strand
GATGTGAAATGCTTTAAAACTATGAAAAGTTCCTTGAGTTTTCTTTCTCACGACAATATCTAATAGTTCTATGGGACACACTTTTTAGAAGTTTAATTGGCTGTTTTATCAGACTATAACCTTGCACCAGTATCAGTTAATTTTCACTTAAACTTTAGACTGCAACTCTCGAGTCGCTGTTATTTACCCTGTTTATCCTAGTTCGTCACTTTGCTTATCTGTTTGAACCTCTGACCTCTCTCTTCATTAACTAATTCTGTCGATAGGATGATGGGATTCACAGCCAGTCTTTCTACCTAAGTTCCTCACCTTTCCCCTTATATACAGATAATTTACACATGAAAGATTCATGGCAGAATTAATACTGAATATCTCTGCCTCAACTCCCCCAGAGCCCTTGTTATCTTCCTTTCACATATCTGAAGTGAGCTGTGACTCATGAAAGCTCATATTGAAATAATGTTGCTAGTCCTCAAGGTGCCATGGAACTTTTGTTTTATTCTGCTACTAACAGGTACCACCTTTGCAAATACCTATAGGGAAGCCACTTTTTCAGGAATGATTCCTACAGAATTGGGATAATTATTTGGGCAAAGACAGTTCATATGAGGGTTGACTACGGATCAGAACCCCACCAGGAGGGGTTTGCTGCACAACATAAAAGTGGGGGAGAGGGAGCATTTCCAGGAAAGATGTAGAAGGGAGAAGGGCAACACCAGGCTCAGAGACTAGAAAGAAGAAGCCGGGAGCAAAAGGGGTCTCACGGGCAAGGCTGCAGAATGAAAATGGCCAATTTTTCAGTGTTCAGATTCCCCTTTAATAACTTTTCCACTTCACTGAGGGCTCCAAAGGGAATGATGTGGGCTGCAAAGCCTGTGAGATTTATGTAATTTGAGGAACAAAA
>NW_015224675.1:0-904 GCF_001447785.1 Gekko japonicus | reverse complement strand
TTGATGAAATCTTCTTTCTAAACCTTACAGTGCAAATCCAGAGAGAGCAAGTTTTACCAGTTCTGTTGAAATAATTGAAACAGGGGAATTGTAATTCACTTAAATTCCACTGATTTCAACAAGACTTAAAATTCACTTTCCCTGGATTGAAATCCATATCCTTTTGCTTTGTTCTTAATATGCTATGGATGGAATATGTACACATACTTTGATGAAGGATTTCATAAACACATTGGGGATGGATCAAACAATTTCCTCATACAAGGATTTTGAATCTTCCCACAAGAATCATAGATAATCCTCACTTCTCTTCAGAAGTCCCTTCTGATCCCAGGAAAGTTGACTCAAGGGTTTGGGACCTGCATGGAGTAATAGTCATGCGTGCATGTAAACTGTACTGGGGAGGGGGAGTAGACAGGAAGAGAAAGTTCAACTCCTTTCCTATAGCTGTTGCAGCCTACCACATGGCTATTACTCCATGAGAGCTCCATGACCCTAGTAATCAACTTTCTTGGGGTTGGAAACAGCTGCTGAGGGGAGGGGGAATTGGTGGAAAGCCTTCCACTGACACTGACTGGATCCGAACCATTATATTTCTTAATCCTTTTTCAATATCAGATGTTTCCTCAATTTTTTTGAGTGGGTTGCTGTTATTTGGAAGAGGAGAAAACTTATGTACTGATCTTAAGGATTCAGTTCAGACTCCATTGTATAAAATGGCATATCCTGTTGGAAATAAGCAACAGTCTCTTAGAGAAATAATTTAATCATATATATCTATAATTTTAAATTTGATGAAAGGACCAAAAATATGCATGGGATAAGAAAAACACTGTTTTGAGAATCTGAGAATAGTGTTGAGAATTTGAGAATCCGTTGAAGAATGGAACACAAAATCATAGAG
>NW_015224674.1:0-905 GCF_001447785.1 Gekko japonicus | reverse complement strand
GGGAACCCTAAATTGGCTAGAGTTAGCACAAAGATGTTTAATAAACTCCCTGAAACTCCCTGGCCCACAGGATTTTGCAGAAGACTGTTTTTCATGCTTGGAAGAGATCAGGTTTCAAGCCACATGAAATGTAGCAAGTTGCATACAAATAATTGTCCCTGCAGAAGTGTGCATTTTTAAATGTTTTGCTTCTTTCATATCCTGATGATACTGAAAGTATAAGCCCTTATTGCTCTTAGGCATATTTTGGAGAGTGCGTAGCAATGATTATTCTCATTGGAAGCCATTAAAAAGTGTTTCTGTTGAATGCCACTGATTCAATGAGACTGCATTTTATCTTTTCTGTTAAGCCTAGCTGTGCATTTCCTGTTTGCCATGACACTGAAGAACGATGCAGACTGGTGCTCAGCTATGTTCTTGAGGTAGGTTTATTAAATGAGACTTTTTGTACACTGCTGTAGCTTTGCAACAAGTCAGGACATTATCTCTGCTCTGAAGTACAAATAGTGATTGAAAGGCTTTTCCTACAGGGCTTAAAATCAGTTGACAGTAGCATCAAGAAGGAAAGTGATCTTCCTGCAGCTGATCCCAGTACCCCTATTCCATTAAAGTATGAGGATGAATCAAAAAATGTTGGTCCCGAATGCCTCGAGAAACAGATGGCTTTGTTTTTAGACAAAAGTAAGTTAAATTGTTGTGCAAATGAACCCTTCAATTAAGGCTACTGATGCATTGTTTTGATCCTTCACTTGAAAGCAATATTTTATTTTAGAATTTTAGTAATTAAAAGTTCAAACAACTTGAGACACAAAACGACTCTTAGATGCATAGGGTCAGATCCATTGGCATTCTTCTATGAGCGCAAGGATTTCAACTCACAGTGTACAATTTTCTCAGCTCCCCCC
>NW_015224673.1:0-905 GCF_001447785.1 Gekko japonicus | reverse complement strand
TAATGTAATTACTGAGAGTTCTTGGCTAATTTTTGATTTTAAGCCTGAAATAAAAAAAGAAGTTTGAGAAAGTCGTTGGGTTTTGTTGTTCTTTTGAATGCTTCCTGAGGGGGCCTGATAAGTGGGAAGTGGCGTGTCTCTCGCAGTGATCAGAACCCCCCTCGGGGACCACTCAGTTCAACAGAGCGTGCAATGTCAAAACTTTAAAGATGTTTTCGTTTCCACACCTGTAGAACAGGAAGAGAGGATGAGCAGAAGGAAAGGAGAACTCCAGGCAGCCATGGATGCCACGTCACCCTGTCTTTCCTACAGTATTCTGTGGGTGTCTCACGAAAACGTCATCATGTCACCAGTGAGGCAAAAAGATTCGCTAAGGATTAACATTCACAGAATAGCCTGGAAGCACCTTACACTTTAGAGCGGAGCCAATACCTGGCTGCCATAAACACACGGAGCCACTAAGAAGGAATATCATCATTTTGACCAGGAATAGATTAAAGACTGGCAAAATATCCCTGTAAAACCTAGGTGTCTGCCATGTCCTGGTGTGTGCCATCTGTGAGCAGCCTCCCTCTCCTCTGAAACTGGCATGGACATACCTGATTGCCAGGTCTGGTTCAATGTTCACGTGGCAACAAATTGGCAGAGCACAGCAGTGTGCGAGGAGCTGATGGGCGTGGTTTGTTCTTGTCTTTGCTTTCTAAGCCCACACTCCTGCTCCTTGGGTCCACGGTTGCTGCAGAGATGCAGCCTCATGAGTTTGCATTGGACCTGTTGGGGTGGCATGAGAGGATGTGTGTGTTGGGTTCAGTGTGGGCATCCAGCTTGTCTTGGACCTGGCAAAATGCCTTGACTGCCTTTTGATCAAGTAAGTGGCACTACTACCAGTGTTCCCTCTAAGCTGA
>NW_015224672.1:0-905 GCF_001447785.1 Gekko japonicus | reverse complement strand
ATTTCCTGGATAGACATGTACCATATCATAACACAGCAAAGCCACCATAAAAAGCAATTATTTTATTGTTTTATTTATATTTAACCTGATACTTAATAAACTGTTTCAGCAAAAGTGATATATTCTTGGTAAAATAAATAGAAAGGATTCAATACACTTTTACTGGCTCATTCTGAGATGAAGCTTTTCATCCAGTTATAAATGAATTCTACGTTGACAACAGAACCACAACACGCAATCAAGCACTTTTATTTTTTATTGTAGTACACAGAATCCAGTTTTTACTTTTAAATATTTTAGTCATAGTAAAAACAGGTCCCATTTTTCTTAAAATACCACAAAACCCAAACAAATCCATCTAGACAGATCAACTGATAAGTGTCTGAGACTTCATTATGGAAATGAACAACAAAGCACTTAAATACATAATCCCTTCAAAAATCAGTGTCATTATTCATGCCATTTCAGCTGTTTCCTAGATCAGGAATTGTACATGGACCTTAAGTGCTTTGGATTTACAATTTTGTTGGAGACAAGGACAAACAGGCCTAGATTCAACATCCCTGGCATCTGAATGTTTCAGCAGACTTCATGTCTGACCCCGGTCTCATAGAACACCACACAGGACTACCATATGTCTTAAACACACAAAAGGAACCATTTTATGGGACAAGTGACCTGACCTAGCAAGGGACAACTGACAATGCTACAACAGTATCAAAATCGACATCACTGTGTTATGATAGGCACTGCCCAACTGACGTCCCATCTGTAAGAGCAGAACTTCAAGTGCTGCACACACTTACTGCTCAGCTACTTCACAGTATAAGCATCAAAAATATTGAAGCAGATAATTAAATTTGCATCAAGTAAAATCAGAGGTCGATTCAGGGGGGGGATCGTGG
>NW_015224671.1:0-905 GCF_001447785.1 Gekko japonicus | reverse complement strand
ATGAGTGAGCTGAAAGTTGCAGGGGACTCATTGAGCTCCAAGTTTCCCTTGATGGGTTTTTGGAAGAGATTAGAGCTGAGGGTTTCAGTGGGGGAAAAATCTTAGAGCATAATGACAATCCAGAATGCTTTCTGCTCTGTCTCCCCAACCACCATCATGCAGTTGATCAGAGAAGGCTTGGAGCTGAAAGCAGACAGGACTGGCTTTCTGTTCTAAGCCTTCTTTTCTTCCTGTCATCCAGGTAGTGGGGGACCACTGCCACTGCCTTCTCCCCTTCCCAAATGCCACCAGTTTCTTTGGCACCTGCCTGTCTTCCTTCTCTTATTGGTGGCCACCTTTGCTGCCATCTTTTTCTTCCTCTGCTGGTGACTGCCACTACTGGTCCCTTCTCCCCCATGCCTCTGGGACTAAATCTTGGAGATTGCTGGGCAATGTCCAACATGAGGGTGGTTGGGCTCTTGCAATGTTGTATTGTAAGATTTTTTTCTCTTTAACTTGGGGGTTAAATCCCCCTTACTATTCTTTTTCTTCTAAGTTTTCAGATATTTCTGCAAACCTGAGAGTTCCCCCATATTTATAGAAAAAATCTCACCTAGTTCTACTCAGCCCTATTGTGCAGATTTTTTAAAATCTACACTGGAGCCATGTTCAGAATTATACATGAGATTCTCAATGAACTGTGATGTGTAGTTCTGAACTATTCATATTTATACACAGGCAGAAAGCCACTATAAAAAATTGACTGTCAAAGCATGTGTCTATTTCTTCTTGTGCAGATGACTATGTCGTCTCCTAAGAGTAGCTTGGGAAGTTGCAGGGAACCTCCTTGTCAAGAAATCCACATTGCTTAGAACTATGTGTACAAACTTTCATCTTTGAAAAGATGCTCAGAGCTGTTTATTTTT
>NW_015224670.1:0-905 GCF_001447785.1 Gekko japonicus | reverse complement strand
ACATGAAAAATTTCTGAAAAATTTGACGCTATGGGGGAGGGGGGCTTTCCCCCCAGTTGTTGCTTTATTTCCTGGGGAAAAACAACAGAGATTTTGGAAACAATTGAAATATTTGCAATACTCATCCTGTCAAACTAAACTAATTCGATCAATTTACCAACAGAAATGCATCATTTATAACATGCTTAGCATATAAAATTGCAACAGCACTTTCCACCCCCACCCCCCAAGGAGTATGTGGAGACTATATTGCTATCTAATCATGTCTGTGCTTTTTCGGCTGGCGGGGAGAAAACTGGCAACTTGTCCCTGCGAAAGGCCAATGGATCCTTTTCAGCCACGGGATCCATTGAGATTGACTAGATTTAGGTCTCTCCTTGCTATCTGGAACAGATCGGCTGGAAGGTATTCTCCCTTAACACGATGGTGACGAAAGATCTCTGATATCATTGTCATGAACTCTTGAGCTATGCCTGTCTGGACATACCACAAACATTCATCGCTTGAGTTATCCTAGTTCCCTCCTGCTGTTTTAAAGATACCAGCTTCCACCTAAGCCAGGGAGCTAGACAACATTTAGAAGTGGGGTCAAGGTTGCGAAGAGACGGTGTTAAGACCAGTGGTGATCTAGCTGTTGTTGCACCGGGTCAATCACTGTTGAGTTCAATTGGAAAATAACAAGAGTTAGGAATAGTTTCTTGATGTCTGAGGATGGACTATCCTTGTGAAATTTCTAGACACTAATTGAGTAACAGGTGTCTGTAACAAGGATGTCATTTGGGGGATATGCTGCTGCCCAACATCCCTTGAATCCAAAGCATTGTGAAACACTGGGATAGACCTATAGTCATCATGGTGACCAGGAACACCTCAAGTGGTTTAGACATTGGCTGGGTCCTATTGTA
>NW_015224669.1:0-905 GCF_001447785.1 Gekko japonicus | reverse complement strand
GCTAACAGACACAAGAAGACAACTGCAGTACAGCACCCCAGAGCTATTTCTGTGAGTGACAACTATGGTGCTATTACACCTGCATTTGCTGGTTGCTTAACACTGTTAAAGGCTATGACTCTTGGGGTGGGGGGTGTTGAGCCTGGCCAATCGTGCTTTGAACCACCACTGCTGGCCAGTGAAAATACATTCAGTCACAAGATATTTCTGTTGTTATAATCTGATGACAGTCTTTCTTGACCTGTAATGAAGACTAAAGCCAGAGATTGTTTAGTGATGTGCTCAGAGCCATGGGGAACATGGGAAGAACCTTCCAAGTTCCAGGCCTGGACTTAAGCCACAGCAGCACAAATCTCTTAGGCCCAGAAGGGTATACAAACTGAATGCAACAAGATGGCTCACAATGCCAATATCACTATGTGGTAATTAGCGGCAGAAACTCCGGGATGTTTTAGGACTGATGCCAATATATGCTCTGCCAGCGCAAGCTTTTCTGCATCAAGTAAGAATCCCTGGTGTGAATGTTATGGGAAATCTCAAGAAAAAGAAATCCATCATTCCCTTCCACTAAATAACCATTTTAACTTTTAAACTGTTTGTATCAAACCGGAACAGTTTCATATACCAGGTTCATCAATCACAAAGCATTAGCTTTTGCAGACTGCTCAATTTTGAATCCAGGAGCACTCACTGGCTTAAACCACCGATGTTCTGCTAAGACTTACAACTCCAATAATAAGCACGGAACGAACACACCATAACTCTTTCTTGTGTGATGTTCAGATTACTTTTATACGTATTATCATAAAGTATTTTCAAAGTTTATACATTTGCTGTAACAGCTAATGTTCTGAATTCAGTAATGCTTATTCTCAAGCAAGATCCTTGGCATCCTCCGAAGCCTT
>NW_015224668.1:0-905 GCF_001447785.1 Gekko japonicus | reverse complement strand
TAATTTTTCTCCTCCTCATTATTAACAAATGTCTTGCTTTGAAATGAATGAAATCAAGAATGAAGTTTTAATAACAGAACAATCCATGGTTACCAAACTTCACTTCCACTCTTTGGAGTGCAAGACTGCCAGAGGGCTGTTAGATTATCTGTTAGACTTAGAGGCTTGAAGATTTGAATTGCAAAATAAAAAGGGGGCTTTAAAAATAGCTTGCGCATATTAAACCAGACTGAGTCAAACTGACAACGCAGGAAAAATGAGCATGGAAACAATGACACATTTGTGCAATGTATCGTGGCAGCGATGCTGGATTTTTAAATCTGAAGATGTCCCAATATTGCATGCCATCTCCAAACAAACTTGTATTTGAAAGAAGGCCTAACAAAAATACAGGCCAAAAAAAAAAATTAGCAGATCAGGAAGATTCTGCCTACTGCATATCATTAGTATCATTATTCCTCTGTGTAGAGAACAGGCCAGGTCCAGTGCTTCTCCCTATAGCCATGCAACACAGGGAAGAGTAGCAATGGCATTCGATGATAGACTGCTTCTGAACCTGGGAGTTCTATTTAGCTATCAGGGTGAATAACCACTGACAGACCAAGCCTCCTCCGTGAACATTTTTCTTCCTTTCCAGGGAACTTGTGTATCATTACAAACTTTATTTCAGCTTCAAAAGTTGTGACTCTCTGCCCTCTCAAGCACATACAACTAAACAGTATTAAAAATTATATAAAATTAAAAAATTAATGAAGTCACCCATGTATAAAATAAAACAAATTAACAAAACCGACCATAAAACCACAATAAAAACAGCAGCCTAAAGAAATCTGATACAAGAACTGAGAGATAAAACTAGCAATAACGTTTAAGCCGAAGGCTCACATCCTGTCCTTATATATAAA
>NW_015224667.1:0-905 GCF_001447785.1 Gekko japonicus | reverse complement strand
TTGATCTTGGTTACCAGTGACACATCCTTTAGATAAAAGTGAGGATTATGTTCTAGGCAAACTTGAGGCCACTATATTTAAAAAACAGCTGTACCAGACACTCCCAAAATTCTGTAGCCTGGATGAAGAAGAAAAACAAAGCTCCACACCTTTGAATCCCAAACACAAACAGTCCTATCTGAAATTCAGGAACAAGAGTAAAATGTCCTCCCTGGATGCCAGATCCAAAACTATAAGACATTTCCCCCCTTAGTTAAAACTGTCTGATTTAGAAATCTAATTTGTTTTTGTTCCACTAACATATTCTTTCAATTGCAAGGCTCCTAGACCATGGTATTTTCATTTTACACATCCAATTATTGTAGTAAGTGAATCTCTGTCCCAGTTTTTCTTAGTAGTTATGCCCAACTGACATGCCATTTCTTAAAAATTTATCTCTGTGTTCAGGTCACTGGCAGGTTGTTAAAAATAGCAACAAGAGCAGATTCCTAGCAAATAACCCCAACAACAACACAAACTGATGAGACATCATAACTACACTAAGGTATACACCAGACATAGCAACAGATAAATGAAAACTGGACATGGAGCGTGAAGTCCACTTGACCTGTCGCAGTCTCATCAAGTTTTATATGAGAAATTTGCAGGTGTGGTTTGAAACAGTGGTGTGCATAAAAGAAGTGTTTTTTTTCAGATCCAGGTATATTGGAACTGAAAAATAGCAGTATTCCTGGTTTTTCAGGTTCCAAGTACCAATATGGTGTTCGGATTAGGGGTGGGTGGGTTTCCCAGTATTTTTCAGCTCTGTTACTCTCTATGAGGAATGTTTTTTGGGGGGGTCTGGGGTGTTTTTAAAGGTGCTAGCACCATAATCAAAAGGGAGCTGCTGGTGCCTGTCCTTTAAA
>NW_015224666.1:0-905 GCF_001447785.1 Gekko japonicus | reverse complement strand
TCATAGGTAGTCAAAAAGATGCACATGTGCCAGGATGTGGATCTTTAGATAGTGCCAATATGTAACGTGATAAATATCTTATTCTAATGGCAGTGAAAGTGCCCGGTGAGATCTACCGCCATAATCACCTACATATAATACCCCTCCTAAGCGCTACGTGACAAAAGGCATTTGTAATTATATTTACTTCTGAAAGATTATGGTTCGTAGTTAAACCAAGAGAGGCATCCTGTCATTTTCAGAACCCCGTTAAATGTGACAGAATCTATTTTTCTGCCAACTTGTGAAGACCAAATTTGCTGTGGTCAGCTAAGTGTAACCACTGAGCAGGAAAGTGAATTTAATAATGCATTATTGTTCTTCACTGAAGGTGAGCTGTTACAGTGCCTTTGTTACAGAAGACTTTTGCCTCTGCTTAGGTTTCCAGATGCCGTGCAGATTACCTGATTAAAATCTCTAATGCATGATAAAATATACCATGTAGGCTTCCCCCCCCCCCGTATTAACATAAATGCATCAGTTTTTTGGAGGACTACTGACACTAAAGCTAATTGGAAATATTTACTACTACACTGTATGGGTGCATATTACAAATAAGGTTTTATTACAGAGAGGGCTTAAATGATAAGAAACTGAATTTACAAGGCTTATAACTACAGTGTGTTGATTCCTCCCCCCCCCCGATAGTACTGTAATGAGAGCAGATCTCAGATGGTTTATTATGATGTTTCAAACCCCCAAACTAAGACTTGGTGCTCCCCATTTTACGTTGATAGCAAACAGATATTTGACACAAAGGGAAATATCCCTTTGGTCACCCTGTTGGTTTTGGTCAGAGGCAAGGGACTTAGATGGCGGCATTTTTTTCCTTTTCTACACGGCACTTCCTAGGGGTTGGTTTTTTT
>NW_015224665.1:0-905 GCF_001447785.1 Gekko japonicus | reverse complement strand
AAATCTGGAGTAACCTGTGCATGCGTAATAGTCCAGAGAGTCTCTGACAATGTTTCAGCAAGCTGAATCGCACTTATATGTACGCCCTTTGTTGAACATGGGATCTGGAAACAACTGTTTTATGGAAAGGATTTTGAAAAGCCTTGTTGAAGCAAAGTTATTTTGCTCTTCTAGTTCGAACTTTCCCTGCTCTACTGTACATATTGTTGCCAGTAAGGCCAAATGGTCTGTTGGCAAAACAGCACACCATAGCAACTATAGTTTCTGTTTACAGTTCAAATAACTTTCCATTGGCTAAAGAACTTGGAAAAGTGGTATAAATGGCTCTTCTAATTGCTTTAGCAAGAAGTGACATACAGGTCAGATGATACATCTTTCTCAGTAAACAAGCTTTCCTTTCACACCAGAGTTTTGCAATACACAGGGAAGATTGTTCAGAAATACTGTAATTCAAGACGTAACCCCAAGCATTTAGTGAATGCTTTGATGAAATAAAAGCAGCTCTCTTCATTCTCTGCTCCCTCCACCTCTTGCTAATTAAGGGACCATCCCTGTTTGTGAACATTCAGCTCCCTTTGTAGGTTGCTGTGGTCTCTGCCTCTTTGATGCCTTGACTCAGAATTCATAGCTGCATCCCCAGTGCCAAGGACCTTAAGAAATGTAATTTTTCTTTAAAAAAACAAACTTTTATTTATAGTTTTTCATATCATCACAAGTAGATGCATCAGTTACATTAACTTAATTACCATATTGTGAGTCTATTACAATGTTTTCTAGCCACATATAGAATCTATACCATCTTTCTTTAAACATATCATCATCTTTTCCTTGTAATATTAATGTCAAGTTATCCATTTCTGCTGTGTCCAACGATCTGTAAATTAGTTCTTCCTTTGAAGGTGTTT
>NW_015224664.1:0-905 GCF_001447785.1 Gekko japonicus | reverse complement strand
GGAACCTTTACCTTTACTTTTTACTGCCCTTTCATCCTGAAATGGATCCTTGGGGTATTTTGCATTAGATTAAAATATATAAAGCAAATAAAATAAAATTAAGCCAATTAAGAAGCAGCCAAAGTGCCATATATCCAGTTTCCAAAGACAGAAACAGAAAACAATCAAAATGTCCTTCCCCAGCCAGATGACAACCTACAGCAGGGCTCATTTTACAGAGCACAGTAAATGGGAACGTTAGAGAGGAACAAATACTCCACTAGTTATTGTGGTCCCAAGCCATTTATTTCTTTACGCCAAAGGTCGCATAGTAGAGCAGTGATGTCCCAGCATCACCTTCTGGGACCTATCCTAAAGGAAGGAAGGAAGCAACCACAAAACAGTGCCATTCAGACCTAACTCAGCCAGGCAATACAGAATAATACCCTGATCAATGGTATTTAAAGCCAACAAGAGACCAGGAGGACCAACAAGGATGCTTTTGGGATCTATGCTGCGTTATGTTCACAGTTTGAAAATTCACAGCAACCAACCCTCCTTTCTTTACTTGGAATGATACATTCAAATGTAGTAAAAGCCAAATAATATTTCAGAATATATGAACTTCAACCAATTTAACCCCTACTGCTCCAGGACACATGCCCTTCTGTTTTCCAGCTCTGCCTCTGCACGCAAACTACTCTTCTAGACCAACCCTTTTCCAGCACTCCTTTCTTAGAGCCTTACTTCCTCTACCCTTTCCTCTTCTAGGACCTGCTGGCTTTTCTATCCTTCTACATGGTAAGAACAATTCAGCCAACAGTGACCGGACACTCATCCAATCAGGTCAGTTCGGCCAACAGCAATGATCATCCTTTACATCCCTTTACCAATGGGAGTCTCAGTCTTTGACAGCTCAGCTCCAA
>NW_015224663.1:0-905 GCF_001447785.1 Gekko japonicus | reverse complement strand
CCTCTGGAGGGCACACCATGCCCGGGGCTGTGTTTCAAGTCGGCTCCCTGCACAGTGCCACGGAGAGACTCGTGGGCAGGTCGGACACCTGCCCCCCAGGAGAATGCAAGCCCTGGAGATATTACAGGCCACGGTTAGCATACCTTTGATCAGTGAGAATGGCGGAGGCACTAAAGTTGTCGTGAGAGACCAGCCTGCCTCACTTGAGGAGGGAGGCCTCTGATGCCAAACGGAGGCAGAGCTGGCCAGGGCACAGAATGTTGGTGAACATTCCACGTGTTCAAGCAGCAGAGCCCAGGAGGGTGTTCGCAGTCCAGCTTCTGTGAGGCTAGGGAGCGTTGTAAATTTGGCTGGGATTAAAAATGTCTTCAAAAAACGGACTAGTCTTGCTCCCCCTGCTAAGGGTCCCAGATCCTGGTGACACACTTCCCTGCGCTTAAAGAAGTTTCTGCAGCTGGAGCAACGGCAGCCGGTGTGGCGAGGCCTCCTATGCCCGGGAAGACAATAGCAGCCAGAAACGAGCCTACGTATGCATAATCCCATGTGTTCTGTCCATGCGCATCCCTTTGCAAAAGCCCACCTGCTTGCACACGAAGCCTTGGGAGGGGAGGGGAGCATTTGCATGCTGACTCCAGCTAAACTTGGTATGGATCTTTATTTTTTTAGTGCCTGCACCCAGAACTGAATGACACAAGACAAATGCGTTATCTTTCAAAACATATCAGGAATGGGAGAGCAACGACAGACTCGGAATATTAAATTACAGATTACGCCTTTCATCACATTTAAATAAAATAATGTTTTGCATACTGAGTATGCTGCAGAGCAGAAGAAGGTTCACTTTCTTTACATCAATGTTGTGCCTGTAATAGGGGAGGGGGGGAGGAGAAGATTGGATTTATACC
>NW_015224662.1:0-905 GCF_001447785.1 Gekko japonicus | reverse complement strand
CCTCTACATGCCTGCCACTCTTACTCCTGCAGTTGGTCCAGAGGTCAATTTTCTTCTTTTGAGTTCTGCTAATGGCATTGAACCCAGCAGGGAAGGGGGAAAAAATCTAAAAGGAGAAAAGATGGTGAGAAACCTGCAGCATTCTCTACCTGTGAACCTTTTGAGTCATTTAAGCTGAATTCTTCCCCCAGTTTACAAATGAGTGAGACAAGCCAATGTTTAAAAGTCTGCCTCCATAACATGCAGTTTATGTCTAATACACTCAGTTCTGAATTTTAAGAAATTCTTGCCACAAGTTCTCTAGGTGGTCTAAGGCATGCCATTATCTCTGCTCCTCTTTCTGCGTAATACAAATTAAAAATAGTGGCCGAACCTACAGGATTACTGAAGCATGGGGCATTTGGATACCCTAATGTATTAAATATAAAATGTTGAATATTATTATCCTTAGTCAAAGAATTTCACATTTGCTGCTTCTGGCAATCGAGTCACTAGCATCTCAAAGTAAGAATGAAAGTGACTGAGCACAATGGCAGATATGATTTGCACACCAATCAGATGTTTGAATAAACCACTTTAAAAGCATGATAACAATTGGAGGGCATGTACAGTGTGGGGGTGATGGGGGTGACAGTAATTTGCCAGTTGACAGGCAGGGCTCATTCCTTTCTCTTCCTTTTCTGCTTTACTTGCTCTGAGGAATCAGAACATGACATTTGATACAATTCTGTGAGCCACTCGTCTGAAAGAAAATCCTGAGTGAAGAAGGGAAGTCATCTGAGAGCTTTTATAGGGACTCTGTACTGAAACAACTTCTTTTGTTACCTGCACAGGCTCAGAGTGATTCTTTCAATTGGAAGTGTTTGCCCTTTCAGTATTATTTTTTAAGTGTAAATTGCTTCATG
>NW_015224661.1:0-905 GCF_001447785.1 Gekko japonicus | reverse complement strand
TATGTTGGTGACCGTTGTTGTTCTTTTGTTGTTGCTTTGGTTTTTTTAACACCGGTTGGTTGTTTGCACTTTTTTTTCTTCCCCTTTATCTCTTTTTTTTGGCATTGTGAATGGGCATGAATAGAGCATTGGAGAAATAGGACTTTATATATGAAAGAATGTTACTCTCATGGCTCTTCCGCTGGAGTTGCCTGATTGAACTGAATAAAGGGAAAATACTTATTGAAGAAAGTAAATGAGTCAATGAGACTGAAAACAACAGAATAACAGAGAAAAAGATGGGAGAGAAGGAAGATATTGGGGAAAGCAAATTTGAAATATAAGTAGACCTTGGGTTAGTTTGGGAAAATAACATATAAAAATAGATATAGTTGTTTAAGTTGTACGTATTGTGCTTCTTTAGATTTAACATCTTTGTATTATATATTGTTTTCTGTGGGGGAACAGAATACGAAACTGGAAAAGAATAATTAAGCAATTGGGTGAGGGAGACTGGGACAGAAAGCTAGGACTGTTTAGGATACTATACGGTATTTAAAGGTAGTTATTTCTTCATTACCTAGTAAGGAAAATTATTTGAGAAATACGTAGAGATAGAAAACAGTTAATTTAAAAGATGGCTAGTGGAACTAGAAAACCAGCTGTCCCATCACCAGGACAAACGAAAGCTGTTGCATCGAGTTTAGCACAGATGAGTTCAAAGGAGCTACATGTATTAATACAGGAAAGTGTTACACAAGCCATGAGCTCAGTAGTCCAAAATACTTTACCATCTTCTTCCTTGCTGTCCTCACTGGACTCTCCAAGTTGCAGTCTCAGGAACTCTCGCGTTTCTGGCAACTCTCACGCTTCTGGAGAGAAAGAGATTGTGCTTCCGGCAACTTCATTTAAGGAAAACCTATACA
>NW_015224660.1:0-905 GCF_001447785.1 Gekko japonicus | reverse complement strand
TATAGAATGTTCTTACTCAATTATATATATGGAGAGATGGTTCCTGACTAGCAATAAACAGATATCCAATCACGTGTAAATGAAGAAAACATCCTTTAAACTACTTGCCTGATCTTTTCCCATCCACCATCTAAGCATTTGAAAAGAACATATGCTGATTTTACACATACCCTGCCTTCACACTAGACGAAAAGTTTATGTATTATGAAACTGTGTTGCAGTTGTGAGTTTTTCTGTTACTCCACCTGAAAGATGGAGAAGATAATTCTCCTTACCTCACCCGCCCCCCCCCCCTAATCTTTTTCAGAATGACGGCAAGTTACACACACCAGTTCCTGAACACTCTTCAGATGCCTTCTCAGAAGAACTCAGCCACCATTTACAGGTTTACCAGGACAAACAAAATGGTGGCCAAACTCTTGCAAAATAAGTAATCGCATGGAAGTTCAGAAAGTTCATAATGGCCACGTGCAACTGCTCTATTTTTTAAAGAGGGGTGGGGATGCAAAAAGGTAAAGGAAGATTATCTCCTTTTTGGATAACAGTGGTAGTGGTGAGTGAGTAGGGGCTACTGAAGCAGTAGGAAAGCAGCAGCAGTGAGAAGAATCCTAAGCAGGTTTACTCAGAATTGAGTCCCATTTACTCAAAGGATGTTAATCCTGGGAAAGTGTTTGTAGAATTGTAGCCAGCATCTACCACTGCTTCAGACAGTGAAAGATCTTGAGCCATCACTGCTGTTAACTGTGTAGATGACTGTTTTCATCAGAGAATCTTGAATGTGAACCAGAATTTACACAAATAGGCCCATGAGGTCCATCCATGACTTCCTCATGGTGGATGATTTACTAATAATATTTAGAATGTGTAATATTAAAAAATTATTAGCCACCTTTCTTCCTTACAGA
>NW_015224658.1:0-905 GCF_001447785.1 Gekko japonicus | reverse complement strand
TCAGAGCACATTATAGGATCCAATTTGGCTCCTGGTTTTCCAATTTGTGTTTCTTGCTGATTTTCATTTCAATGTAAAGGGGGGGGATGAAAAATAGTTTCTTTGGTGTACTGGCTGTCATTAGCCTACTAGCAGCTCTCACATGTACCTGTCTTGAGAAAAGAGAGCTTGTAATGATGCTCAGTCCTGAAGATTCATCAGTTTCCATGCTATGAAAGCCATTTAGTTGGCACAATCCAACCAACTTTCCCAGGATTTGGCTGAAATTGGATGAGCAGCTGAGGAGATGAAATCACTATAGAATATGGTAGCTGTGCCTTTAGCTAGTGATGGTGCTGGGAGGGTGCCATTTCAGATTGTGGAGGAGTGGGGGGTCATTAAAAGTGCTTAAGTATGATAGTAGCAGCCTTCCAAGGAATGGTTGACTGTGCCAAGATATGGCTGAAAGGAAACTGGAAGGAAAGAACAAGAGCAAGCAGATGGTGCAGGTAAAAATTATTAAGGCAAAGCGGTCTAGATCTATGCGGCCCAAAAGGACAAAAGAGAGAGAAGAGCACTGGTGGCCAGTTTCCAGTGGAAATGTTTCTGTGTTGTGTTACATTTTGAGCCCACCTTCCCTTCCAGGTTTCTCAGAGTGACATACAAGGTCCTTCCTCAGTTTTATCCTCATAATGGGCCTGGGAAGAGGCCCAGAGTCACCCAGTGAGTCTGAAGACAGAGTGAGGATTGGTACTCAGGTCTCCCCTGCTGCAGTCTAACATTCTGACATTACTAGACATCATCACAATCCAGTAAGGGAGATCCTCAAGGCAATCAGGCTTCTGTGTGCATTCCTGTGCTTCTTCTGTGGGCCCCATTGTAGGGTTGCCAGGTCCCCCCTCGCCACCGGCAGGGGATGGGGGGGG
>NW_015224657.1:0-905 GCF_001447785.1 Gekko japonicus | reverse complement strand
AAAAAACCTCTACTTCACTTTTAGGCTGCAATCTCCAGCTCACTCAACGGCGTGCATGAGATTTCACCAGGTAAAAAATCAACTTGTTGGGAACACACCATATAACATTATGAGTAATGAGGCTGACTTACATGGGAATGAATCATTCCCTACCTTTCTTTTTTATTATTTGTTTAGCAGGACCTGTAATTCCACCATTAGCTCTGTGGCTAATTGTTTTTCAAAATGCTAGATTTAATTCCTTTTACAACAAGATAACTGTACAAATCACATCCTAATTACAACACGGGAGCAAGGTTCAAGGCTGTTCTCCTCGGTCCCCAGTCCCCACCCAATCTCTCTAGTGCAAATAACAGGCTTATCTACAGAACTCTCTAGGTTCTGTAGTACTGGGAGGTCTGTGAACTGTTACTCAAGAACGGAGATGAAAACCTTGAACCCACAGGACTAGCTGAAACAGGTTACTGGCCTTTGGCTGTGGTATCTTTTTCCGCGGTTCATTTGTCATTCAGAATGGCTGCCAAGTGTGTAGAGATCTGATCTCTTGGAAATGGTGAACGGGGTCACTGAAGGCTGCCAGGGGAGTTTCCCAAAGTCCAACTTTTCTAGCACTGACGGATCAAAGTGAAAAGACATTTCTGGAGTGGTGGCTGCATCATGTATGGAGGCAGCGGACTCAGTACTTTCTGAAAAGGTGGGGCAGTGGGTAAACACTGTGTAGGGCTGAGGTTAACGTTTGACTGGTTTGGTTTTAATATCCATCCCTCTTTTGATTTCATTTCTCTTCTGTGTGAAATGAGCCTGTATTTTTGTACCAGTTTCTCTTTCTGCTTGCCCATTAAAATTGAATGCATTTTCAATATAGTAAGCTTCTGATGGCCCTGACTTGGAAAGCTCAGGTGAGC
>NW_015224656.1:0-905 GCF_001447785.1 Gekko japonicus | reverse complement strand
ACTCTCACTGGTTTCCAGGGGGAAAGGAAACATGAGTCAGACTGTATGCCTATGCGTACTTACTTGGGAGTAAATCTCCTTGAGCTCAGTGAGGCTTACTTTGGAGTAAATGCACACGAGGCGCAGCCACCCTTTGCAAGTGGATTTTGCCATTTCTCAGAGTAAAATCCGGTTGCAAAGTGCATTGCAAGTGGATGCCGAGCGCGTTATCCAGGGTGTGTGAAAGCGCCCTTTTGGCTCCGCATCTGTTTTAATCACGGGGGCCTGAAGGCTTTCCTTTCCCCTGGAGCCGGTTCTGGGCATTCCCAACAAGCCCTTTCAGACGGTTTCCATTCCTTCTCCCCCAAATCCAAACCGCTGCTCTGCTCTTCGGGAACTCGCTCCGAGGGGTCCGGGAAGTGAAATTCGGCTGGTCCTGTGATTCCGCCTGGCCTGTTTTGCATTGGCTGGGCCTGCTCTCTCCCTAGTCCGGGAAGCGTCGGCTCCCGTGGCCAAGAGGTTTAGGGCACCGGCCTAGGTCCTGGAGGACCACGGTTCAAATCCCGCAGCCGGTCAGGCTCCCGCAGCCTGAACCACTTCACGGGGTTGTTGTCGGGGGGGTGGGGGCAGAATGTATCCCGAACTCCTTGGAGGAAGGACGAGATTTTCACAGCGTAAATGTACTCATTGCATGGTCTGCAGGGGGTCCGGGTGCCTTCTCCGTTGCGTCTCCACTCCAGTCCCACTTTATAGGGAATGGCCTGACTGCCTGCAGAGATCTCGCCTGCCTTTCCGCAAAACTCAGTTATCCAAGAGCGCTTTTCTACGCAGGCAACAGAGTTGCACTGGTCCAAATCGGTAGACAAGAGCAAGAGTCCAGCGGCGCTTCTGCAGTGACTCAGGAAAGCTCCGACTCCGCCACAAAT
>NW_015224655.1:0-905 GCF_001447785.1 Gekko japonicus | reverse complement strand
TTTTTTTTTAAAAAAATGAGTTGAATATATGCAAAAACACATACATGCACATCTTTTCACTCAAGCCTGACAAAAATTGCTTGCCTTTCTCTTCTTTAGGCCATCACAAAATCAAGAAAGATCTTGTTTCAAGAGACACATTTATAATGTGGCCCATATATCAGGAGTAATAAAACTTCAGGAACAAGATATTTATCAACATATGCCAAATCCCTTGGATTTTTATTATGGCTGTTGCTGAATGAATTAGTCCATCACACAGGGACTACACATATGTTTTGAGGCGGATACTTAGTACAAGTTCTGTTAATTTTTGATAGAAAAACATAAAAATTATGCATTTTAAAAAACACCTCCTCAGTTGCAACCTTTCTGTATAATTTATATAACTTTCGTGTTATTCATCATTTGTCCATGTGTCTGAAAGTTCAAGCTTGATCCTGGTATTGAGAAGTAGGGTGTACAAGGGCAAAGAATTATGATATTGACACTACCAAATGCATCTTAAATATTTTTCAGTGCCTTGATTTATGGTTGGTACATAATGCAATAGTCTTTTCACTTTGTTTATGATAATAACTGATTATTTTATAGATCTAATTTTTTCACCAATTTGCCTTTTGGGATCAAGTTTATTGTTGGTCAACTCCAAGTGCTTTTGAAGAGGTCCTAAGGGCAGGGGAGGGCACCAGGGAGAGAAAAGACACAGAACAGAGAATAAGGGGAACAAACAGATATGTATGGGATAAAATGGGCCACAGTATTATTGATTACAGCATATAGGAACATTAATGCTAAATCGGGCATAGATCCAGACATTGGGCAACATGCCTGTTGGCTGATGAAAAACACCCCCAAAACACCTATTAGTGAACCAGGGCCCCAGTCACACGGGAGGATTTGCC
>NW_015224654.1:0-905 GCF_001447785.1 Gekko japonicus | reverse complement strand
TGTAGGTGTCCACTGCCAGGACAAAGAAGGTGGAGGTGCCACACCTACCCCTGCAACAGCTTCAGTCTCAAGCCCTCGCTTCCTCTCTGACTCACCTGCCATCATAGAATCTTCCTCATCCTCTTGTGCCAGTTGCCTAGATGAAACTGATGACACCTCCACCTCCCTCTCAGTCTCTGCCATACTATCCAATCAGTCAGAAAGATCACATAGTGACTGGTTGTGTGTTGCCAACCTGGCTCTCTTACTGCCGGAGGTGCCAAACGGGTCTACTCCACCCACTGAGCACTTTGTTGCCTTGGACTTTTGCATGGCCTCAACACGCACCACTAGCTCCCTGATGGAGGGACCCTCCTCCTCATCAGATGAAGACACAGACTGAACTGCAGGTCTCCTGGGTAACCTTATGGCTTCCTTGGAGGCATGATTAAAACAGCTCAAGACCTAATCACAAGGAAAGCAAAGGCCATAGCAGAAAACAGAAACAGGCAAGGAAGAGGGGACCTTCATTCAGTCAATTTGTGCTCCTACATGACTCAACAATAAGTATGATTACAGAAGAAACCCCAGTTAAATGGAGGGTAAGGAGGGGAAGCCCGTGCTATGCCTCAACCCACTTCAACCCTGTTGCAGACTTGGCTCTGATGATTAGCACTGGAGAGGGAATGGTGGGGGTGGGTGAGTTGGGACACAAATCCTGTTCCCGGAGGCCATTGGAAATAGATGAAAGAGCTATGAAAGATCCCCAAGTGAATGAAAGGAGGGGAGGGGAGCCTACTCCCCATCCCAACCTTGATGTCCCCTAGTCCAATCATACTTTAATGTCCCTCCCAATCCAGATGCCTGCTCCACTGATGCACCCCTCCAGTCCTGCCAAACCTCTCCTTCCCCAAGGAAAGATTGCT
>NW_015224653.1:0-905 GCF_001447785.1 Gekko japonicus | reverse complement strand
TCTTATGTTCTTTATGTTAACACTGCTTGTGAGCTCTCCCACTGCCCATGCACACCATCACCTGAAGCCCATTTCCCAGTGGAACTGGGCAGTGCATGCAACTGGGAGCATAGTGGAGTGCTAGCAAATAAGTGAAGGGGAGGGGGTCAATGATAGTGCACCCCACCAGAAGCCCTGGGTCCTGGCACCTGCCCCCCCTAGGGTATGCTGACTCTGGTCACAACCATCAGGGTGTCCTTGGGCCAATTTCTCTCCAACTCGCCTGCCTCTCAGGAGTGTTGTGGTGATAAGATTCAGTGAGACCACCTAAAATGCTACGAGCTCTTTGGGGGCGGGAACAAAATACCCCTGACAGATTATTCCTAGGATGAGCCGGTACGTTTCTTTTTATTACGAATTACATAAGGCCGGAGGAGGAGATGAGACCGCACATAGGGCTATCGTGCGAGAAAGACGAATAACGTGTTATTCTAACTTCAGCCTTCTCGCCGTAGACGAAAATGCCAAACGCCGTGCAAAATGAGGGAACATGTTTTTCCTGAACAAAGGCCAAATCCTCTTGCAGAATTCCATTTATCATCGATGGGAGATTTCTCCCCCCCCCCCGTCAAGCGTAGTGTGGTTTATATGACCTCGACGATTTGAAATTTATTATTTCTTCATGACTACATGCCTCGATCTGAGGTGTGTTCGGCGAGGATCCCCTGTTCAGACAAGTTCAACAGAGGAGGCTTCTAACACCTGCACTTTATGGGTTGGTCTCCCTTTGAGGGCAACATGATCGTCAAGTTCCTTGCGAGGGTTTCTGCTTCAATGCAAGTGGTTTTTAAGAGCAAAAAGCATCTACAATGTCACACTCAGCTTCTAGTGGTCACTTTTCCAACCAAGCCTGTGAGGGAATGAGC
>NW_015224652.1:0-905 GCF_001447785.1 Gekko japonicus | reverse complement strand
GAGGCATATAACTGGTTATAAAAATTCACTAACACCTCCAGAATACCTTCAGTGGTGGTTTGTAAATTATTTCGTATATCTCTAAGTCCAGAGATATGCCTTTCCAATTGGCGTTTCTTAATCCTCCAAGAGAGGAACCTTATTCTTTTGGATGTTTTAGTAGTGTTATTTTTAAAGTAGTTGAAGCCTGTTTTATGAATATCGGTAGTTTCTAGCAGTTCTAACTGCTTACGTGCATTTTGCAGTCTTTTGTATATCCTAGTGCCACACGTTCGTTTGTGTTTAATTTCTAATAACCGAATAGTATTCATTAAATCTGATTTCATGGCTCTTTTCTCTTTTTTATAGGAAGCCAGTAAGGATATACAATGCCCCCTGATAAAGGCCTTAGATGTTTCCCAAATTATGGAGCTTGTAGTATCGGTGGTCGTATTAAATTGAAAAAATTCCTGAAGATGATTTTGAATCTGGCCCTTCAGTGTGGGTTCATATATTAATACCTTATTAAATTTCCAAGTGAATTTACCTTGCTGTTGTATTGTCTTTTTTAAATTTAACTTACAAAATACTGGGGCATGGTCAGACCAGAGTTGCACTCCAATCCTAGCCGAAATTGCATACTGAAGTAGCTCTGTGGAAAGAAAAATATAATCCAGTCTCGAATGTGTTCTATATCTGTTAGAAAAATGAGTATAGTCACGTTCGTTGCCATGTTGGCGTCTCCACACATCTTGGAACTCGTATTTAGTTGTCAATATCTGAAAAGAGGACTTGGACTGTTTCCTAGGTGTCACCATAGAAATAGGGTAACGTGTAGTCCTATCAAGCTTAGAATCTAAAAGAGAGTTAAAATCCCCCCCTAAAATTGTGGGGTAGTTGGAAAAATTCTTAAGTTTAGCTAGAGT
>NW_015224651.1:0-906 GCF_001447785.1 Gekko japonicus | reverse complement strand
ATGATGATGATGATGATGATGATGAGTGGTGAGCTATGTTATCATTGAGACTGCACAATAGCATGATAAACACAAAATAAGGGAATCGATTAGAAGTACCTTTGTTTCCATATTGACTTTGAGTAAAGGAACTTTCTCAGGAGTATTGTTACCATGAAAACAGAAACCTCGCCACTGACTTCTGGGTTTAGTGTGATACAATATTTACTTCTTCTGATGGAGAAAGTTTGTGTCTTTGTATCAGCAGAGAGCAGAAAGCATGCTGTTCTTTGAAATGTTTAGCACAGCAGCATGGAGGCTATCCCTGCCAGCAGGCCGCCTAGGAATGTTGCTAAAAGAAAGGCATAAAAAAAAATTCGAGATTAGACAGTTTCAGAATATCTTTAAAAAGAACATAGTAATTGTATGGTTTGTGTTTTTAGAATAAACAGGGTTAAAGACCATTTTTTCCTCTCTTTAAGCCACACACTTTCCTATGTCGAGAGGCAGTGCAAATGAATGGCCTCATTAGTATATACCAGCTCTACAAGCAACCAGTTTCCCAGAAGGAGTAGCAATCTTATGGTGGAAACTTGTACTATTTGTGACCTACCAAGACAAATCTGGCCTCCAAACCACACATTTACCATGCTCTTCCACAAGCTCAGAGTTGCTAACAGTATAAGATGGGGGGGAGGAGCCCTATTCACAAAATAGAAATAACCTTGATTAAAGTATCAGAAAAAAACATTGCCCCCATAACAATCTCAAGAGCGCAGATTTTCTGTTCAATGCCACTGGCTATGATATCCTGCTAGTGAGGCTGGCTGGGTTGGAAGTAGGCCTGTGAGCGGGGGCAGAGTTCTGGGAGAAAAATTAGAAAGAGAAATAAATCCTCGGCTACTTACTGGAAGTTCTGACCATAGA
>NW_015224650.1:0-905 GCF_001447785.1 Gekko japonicus | reverse complement strand
TTTGTCTGTCCTGAATCTATTGCCCATCCCTCCATTTGGTGAGCCCATTTCTATAAGTAGTACACAGTATTTTCCACACACCTGGCACAAATATAAGGTAATACCCTAGTCCCAAGAGTTGCAGTGGCCTGATTAGATTCCATTTTTGCCAAAAAGCATCTGTGATATGAAACTGACGGGAAATACATCTAACCGTCCTGAAGGGACAATCGCTGACACGGCTCTGTGATAAAAAGAAACCTCTGAATCAGACTTCAGTATTCAGACACTGACCCCCTTTGAATTAATTGGGGCCTAAAGTTAAATGGTTTGGTGCGACTGGATTGTGGACTGGTGACTTCGAAACCTATAATAATACCTGGGAGTAACGCCTTTCAAGTGTATTCAGAATGGAACATATTCAAGCAGCTTTAAGGCTTTTCTAGAGAGAGAGGTTGTAAATAGTTATTTGGCTTTTGGAGTATATGATTGCTTCTTACAAATATGCAGCCAACCGGAGGGTACATTGTGTTACCGTGCGGCAAGAACGTTGAATGTATTTCTGGTTATGTTCCTGGTATGGAAATAAATGCAATACTATAAATGCTGTGATCGTCCTTCTTGGTCTAACAAAACACAAAGCAAGCTAACGGGTATTTGTTCTGCCTGGAAAGTCTGAAATAAACTTTTGGTTCTTAGGAGCAGGATTCCCCAATGTGCTTACTTAGAAAAAGGGACTTTTGACTGAGAACCCTTTGCCTTCATTTCTAGGGAGAAAGCTGGAATATAATCCCTTCAATGTGGATTCTAACGCCTTATGAAAATTGTCCCAACCTTCCATGAGCACAACCACAAAACGAATGTAAATTTATTTGTTTGGTGGTTTGATTAATTTGTAATTTGTTTTTCTTGCGGATTACAAACAG
>NW_015224649.1:0-905 GCF_001447785.1 Gekko japonicus | reverse complement strand
GGGGGATCACCACCAGCAGTAATGCAGGTGATGTCACTACTGGCATAACCCAAAAGTGATATCATGTAGGAGCAACACTCTAGCACTTAACCTTAGAGTTCTGGTGAATGCTAGAGCATCACCCCATGTGATCACCTCACTTCTGGGTCATGCCGGAAATGATGGCACCACATCGCCAGCAACATCAAAATATCACTGGAGATCCCATCCATGCCTATTGGTCTCCTGCTGGTTGTCCACTGGAGTCAGTAAAGGACTTTATCTGGGATGCAGACCAGGGCCTTAAGATCCCAGCCTGAAATATCTCCACCCCCCGCCCCTTTCCACACTCATAACAGCCCTTCTGAAGAAATTGAAAACATACGCACTGTGGTGTATTGTTCTGGTTGGCCTTACTAAAAGTTGTTTCATGACTTCTGCGTCTGAAGTCCAGAAGAGACATTGGAAGCTTAAATCAAACTATGAAAAAGCATGTTATGAGCTCCACAAACTCAAAAAAAACCCAACAACCCGGCTTGCTCTGGACAACAGAAGCTGATCTAAACATTAGCTGTCATCCTTTGTTTTATTTTCTGATGCCAATGTGGCAATTTCACTTCAGAGAGAGGCATAATCTAATATGTCTAGTTACACTTTCCGGCCTCTTCATTTTCCTCCCGACTGCCATAAAAAATGTGGGAAGTATCATATTCATTATTCAAACAGAAAGCGTCAGAGGTTCCAAAGACGTTGTTTGCAGAATTTCTCAATCCATATGTCAAGTGGTGCAGGTTTTGTGTCATGTTACATCATGTTTCGTCCTAATCTGACATGATAAAATGACATGATGTATTTGATCTTTAAGGCAAGAATTCCTTTGAAATGTTTTGATAGACTTACAGCCCATCAGGTATTATTATTTTTTT
>NW_015224648.1:0-905 GCF_001447785.1 Gekko japonicus | reverse complement strand
TGTCCAAGGCCTGGTTTTTCAGTGTAGGCCAGCCTGTTACTGAATCACTCTCAGGTGTTTCTGAGGTGGTGTAGTTAAATGTTAACCTGTGTTGAAAAACAGGGACTTGAGCATGTGGTTAAAAATCGGCATCGTTTTATTGCCATTGCTTCCTGAAGGAAAGGCTATGTTGCCATAAATATTGTTATCCATACTTGGTCAAATAATAGCCTTGTGAAGTTGCCCAGGGTGCTGGGATTCATTAAGCAACCAGGTGTGTTGCTTCTTCCTTTTCTGTTTTCATTTTCCACTTGTGCAGTTGGTATTGAGGCACAAAGTCTGCTTGTTTTTCTTAAGTTCATAGAGTTAATGCACCCTCCAGGTTTTCCATTAGCAATCTCACCTCTTCATTCCCGATAATCTTTGACATATGTGTGTCCTAGAAGGAAATGACTGTGATAAGCAGGAAGCCACAGCATTAACCCTGAACTTTCAGCCCTGGGCATGCTTACTTGGGAGGGAGTTGTACTGCAGTCAGCAGTGCTTCTAAGTAATCATGCTGTTAAGTTTCAGTCTTACAGATGCTTACTTGGGCAAACTCTACTGGCAGTCAGCAAGACACTTTCTAGAACTGTGTGTGTGGCATTGAAAATAAAATTACGATGTGTGTGTATGTGTCGATGATGATGATGGGATGAGTGGAGAGATGATTGCACCTGATGTTCCAAAATGTTCTGTAGAATTTCCTGTGGCAGAGTCCTGAACAGGGGATGTCTCAGTGAGGCCTCAGGGCTTGAGATAGGCTCATCTGTGTAATTGATGGTCCTTACAGATGCCTGGGTAGATTATTCATTTGCCTAAGGGCTCTAGGTTAGAGGTGCTCAGATTTGGATCTAGTAGGACAAATATATGGTAGTAAATCAAAC
>NW_015224647.1:0-905 GCF_001447785.1 Gekko japonicus | reverse complement strand
GAGCTGCTTCTGCAGCCGGGAGCCTTTAGGAATATTTCCCCCCGCGAATATCACGGGTCCCGCTTCTTGTTAATAACTAATTACAAACTAAGAAGCTATTCTATCAACCAGTTGAAAAGTATAAAGAAGGTGAAATGTTGTAACTAAAAGCAACTTACTTTCTGAATACCTCCAAGTTCTTTATTAACTTCTTCTATTTTTTTGGCTATCTGCTCCACTGATTTCTCCAAATCTTTCAATTTCTTTAACTCAGTCTCTTCTTCAGGACTGTTCTGTGTTATGTTCAAAAAAAGATAACACCCTTTTACATTCGTAAGATTACAAACATTTACAAGAGAAGACTACGCTAAATGTTAAGACTTTTAAAAAGTACACTTAATAAAGATATACAGAGCTAACCTAAGAACAGTTCTGGTTTTCTAAGTTCATTGAAGCCAGAGATGGAGTGCAACTTTGTTTAGGATTAGACTACTAGAAATCCATTATTATTCCAGTTCAGGATCCTGGCCTCTGTCTCTGCATAGTAAAATTATTCATCATTCTCATCTTTACAAAACAACCTTACTGTCTGAATAGAGAAACAGCATAATGAAGACAGGTTTGCTACAGTTTACCACTGCTATCTATTCTACCCACAGAATTGTTAAGCCCCTTGTGCAAGAGAAAACAGCAGTTGGGGGACACACCATCTAAGAACTGTGCTCTGCACAGAACCCTTTTTATTTGTGGGGATCATTTTTATTTGGGAGATCAAATATTTCAAAACTGGCAGAAACGTAAAGGCACAAAGAGTCAGGAACAAGAGTAGTCAGAGAAACAGACGTTATATAACTTCGTTGTTTATATTAATTGCTTTATCGTTCTCAAGAACTTTGTATATTGCATTGGGTATGACTTTCAGAAAG
>NW_015224646.1:0-974 GCF_001447785.1 Gekko japonicus | reverse complement strand
CAATCTCTCCTCCTCTTCTTCTTCTAAATGAGAGATGTATGTAGTCTAGGGATCAGGGGTCATTCCAGGAGATCTCCAGCCCCCACCTGGAGGGTGGCAGCCATAGCCAACAGGAAGCCGAGGAAGGTTCCTGGAATGTTCTCCCATCATGCACGGCAGCTGGAGAGGAGATGAAGGGGAAAGCTTTGGTGCTCCCAAGGGATCAATAAGCAGGCAGGCTCCTTCCTACAGTTTCGTAAGGTTCCCTTGCTCGAAAGCCAGTCAAGTCTGACTCTAGGGTTGCGATGCTCATCTCCGTTTCCAAGCCGAAGAGCCAGTGCTGTCCGAAGACGTTTCCGTGGTCATGTGACCGGCATGACTAAACACCAAGGCGCACGGAACACTGTTACCTTCCCACCGAAGTGGTACCTATTGATCTACTTGCCATTTCTTGCTTTCGAACTGCCAGGTTGGCAGGAGCTGGAACTAGAGACGTGAGCTCACTCCGTCATGCGGCACCCGGGTCTCGAACTGCTGAACTACTGACCTTCCACAGCCTGCAGTTCAGCGTCTTAACCACTTGAGCCACCGCAGCTCCTGGGTTTCGTGGCCCATGGCAAAAAAGGACCAAGGAGATTCGGGGCACAGGAAGTCCTCCCCCTTCTCCAAACCCCGCCCCCCTCAGGCTCCACCCCCAGAGTCTCCAGGCATTCCCCAACCCAGAGCTGGCAACGCGAACAGGAAGGGCCACCATTTCCTCCGTTTCAACCCTCGCGGCAGGCAGCTCAAGGTGGCCAGGCCCGGGTCAAGGTCTTTTGTAGCCCCCTGGCTAGATAGACACACACTTGTCTTGTGCCCGCAATGCCCCTGGCATTCCCCAGCTGTGCCAGAGGGGCTGGGCTTGGCCCCGGTGGCTGCCAGTGGCCCTGGACCAGCAGGGGGCGCCGCCACACACGTCCTGTGAGGCTGAAAGCCAAGACAGATCTGAGCCCTTC
>NW_015224645.1:0-905 GCF_001447785.1 Gekko japonicus | reverse complement strand
GTTCATGCCCATCCCTGGGCCTCATGGAGAGTCATGAAGACAAGGGAGTATTACAAGGGGAATGAAGATGGGAAAGTAGCAGTAGATCCAGAGGACAGTAGATGTCAACAAAGGCTTACTTTATGTCCTTATTAACCTAGTCTCATCGCAGAGGTTCATCAGTGTTTTCAGGCAAGCATGGATTCATTACTCTTCGTGATCTCTTCCGCTGGGCTGAGAGGTACCGATTGGCACAACAAAAAGAGAAGGACTATGACTGGCTTCAGCATTTAGCAAACGACGGTGAGAATTTACTCCTCTTTTCATCTTAGTATTATCCTTGTACAGGGACAACTATGATTCCAAGTCTTAGATCATTAACTTTGGCTTCTAAAATGGTATGGGCAAGCATACTGATGTATGTCTGTTTGTTTTTTTGTACCTAGGATTTATGCTTCTGGCAGGGAGAGTCCGGAAACAAGAAGAGGAGGTGGTTATTCAAGCTGTCATTGAAAAACACTTTAAGAAGAAGCTGAATCCCGACTACATCTTCTCAGAAGAAAGTATGAAGAAGCAAATGAGTCAGTTTACAGAAGATGGTAAATGAGAAATTTTAATGCTTGATTAAAGTTAGTCATACTGCCGACTGTGACTTCTGTGTGTGGGTAATGGTCTCCTCTCCCTCCCCTTTAAAGTGTCTGCATTGATGTCTGTAGTGGATGACCAGTTTGGCCATGTTGTATGGACTCGAAGGATGACACGACTTGCAGTGCTGGTAGGCCGAGCATTGGAGTTTGGTGAGGCTGTGCTGCTGGTTGGAGACACAGGGTAAACGCTTCTTCTGTTACATTATTGCTTTGTATTGCCTTCAGAGATTGTGTGCGTGTGTTATGCATGCAGGTATTGCTCCTATGAGCTGTAAGTAG
>NW_015224644.1:0-905 GCF_001447785.1 Gekko japonicus | reverse complement strand
GCCTAGAACTCCAGTTTGGTTATCACATATAATTGGGGGCCAAAATTGGTACCAGCTCTGACTTGTTGCTTGGATATGAACCCCTATTTCTGGTGATTGTAGGAGAAAAGGAGTGATTTTCAGGTCTGAAGAATTTAACATCTATGTCAGAATTTAGGCTCATCCCTGAGGGCCCTGAAAACAGATGAATGTCTGTCCCCAGTTCCTCATTGAACCATTTTATTGCTGTTCTTCTTGGCTGGTATATTGAATTGACACAAACTCCCCACCCACGCACCTGTGGTTCAAGTCAGGTATAACGTTTGTTAACAAGAAATGTTGCAAACAAGAAGTTAGACAAAGCCCCCTCATCTTTTTCACAGAAATGATCTCAGCAACTTTGTCTGCAACGGCCCTGCTGTCAATAACGACAAGGTTGTTGACAATTTCTACCAACAGGTTGCCAGACAATCCTGGAACGCACACTGTGTTTCTTTTTCTTTGCATGGACTTAACTCCTAATGACTTGTATTGTTCCTGGTCATGAGGGGAACCTTTATGTTACTGATTTCATGTCACTTTCAAATTCCTCAATGAACTGCTGTATTTCTGGACTGCCAGCCATCTGACATCTCAGTGCTGAAGGAGTCTCTGTCAGCTCTATTGCTTAATCATCCATTACCGTGGACTATAGCATTTTTTTGTTCATGTACTTTGTCTAAACTTGTCCCTGCACAGAAGCCATTTATTTTATGAACATCAAACTATGGTTGTGTGCATAGCTAGAAAATAAGGAAGTGAAAGACAGTCTTGACTGGTTAAAGAACAGGCCACAACTTCATTAACTGAAAGAACGTTTAAGGGAAAAACTCTGTTAACTTGACCAAGACACCCTCTCCTGCGGCCTAGGGTTGCCAACTCCAGGT
>NW_015224643.1:0-906 GCF_001447785.1 Gekko japonicus | reverse complement strand
TTTTCTACAAAAAAAGCCCTGCAAATACTATACAATGAAAACATTGTCTTATTTGAATTCTGGACACTGTCATGTTCATTAAAAAGATGTAAAAATTCTGTTAATTGCATGCAACTAAAATAAATTAGCTGGAGCCCTCCAACTAGTGTTCAGAGTTGGACAAATTATTCTCTCCCATGTCACACGTTTATGCAGATACCCTAGTAATTTAAGTGGACATTTTCAAAGCTATTTATAAAATTCTGAGCTGTCACATCTTCCAGAGAGATGAAAGAACTGGATGAAAACAAGATTCACATGATTTACACATTCTAGCCACACTTAGTTTTAATTCTGTAACTCAACCACATATCAGTTCTTTGTTGTTGGATGCTGTGATCTTCACTGCTAATGAGTTTACCAGGTGAGCTTACTATAATAGTTTAGTAGTGACTATTGTTAGCTGATTCCAGGATTATTTCCTTGCCCCAGCAAAAGTCAGGGACTCCTTGTGAACTGATGACAGCTGCACAATAACTTTTTTTCTCCTAATCAGGACGGAGATGATTGACAATTGTCTAATTGTCTTTGAATGGGCTCATGGGCCCATTCCATGTTGAAATACAAAGGTGGAAATAAAACAAGAAATAGATTATGAAACCATGGGAATATGCAAACCATCCCTGAAAGTAGAGTGAGATACGTTCCCCTTTCTTGGCAGAAAGCCTCATTGAATAAAACGGGACTTCTGAGTAGCCCACAAGGACTACATTTTAGTCCCCTCTTGTCCCTTTCCCTGGGACTGAATACTTTGGGATAGGAATGACAGCCCCTATTATGGAATGATAGACCCTGGCAACAGAATGAAGAATGTATGGAGGAATCCCATTTTCCCCTGTATCATCCTCCCCACTATTTCCCCTTTCA
>NW_015224642.1:0-906 GCF_001447785.1 Gekko japonicus | reverse complement strand
TAAAAGGTTCGCCATCACTGGCCTAGATGATGCGAGCCCTAAACAACACCAGCATGTTTCAGTATACAGTGAAGCTCTGATTACTATGTAAAACGAGGAAGCAAAACGAACTGTACGGCTTGGTTTAATTAAAAACCTGGAAGCCGGCCTGGCTGAAAGTCAGAGTATAAATATATTGCATTAAATTGCTCTAGCTACTTTTACCCCTAAGGATTTAAACTGATGGATTTATATAGCTTTATATTTTTAAAAAAATGTGTCTCGTGTTATGAACCTCAATGAGCAGTCTGAAGATTTAAGAATCAAATGCCTTGAACTGCCTTGTAGAATCAGACCAAAGCCTTATGTCCCCAAGAGCTGCCAGTTGATGCCTCTCAAAAGAAGCCCCACCGGATCAGATCAAAGGGCCACCTATCCCAGCATCTTGTGTTCAAACAGTGACAACATCCCTCCACAGGCTGTTTGCCCCCTCCCCCCAGCATCTAGGATTCAGAGGAAGACGGCCTTTGAAAAGGGAGGATCCGATTAGCCGTCACGGCTAATAGCGACTGATGAAACTTTCCTCCATGAGTTCATCTTTTAAAAGCCTCGAAGACAGTGGCTACCACCACGTCATGAGGCAGTGAATTCCACAAGTATTAAGGCAGCCAGGGCTACAACTTGGTGAGCATGCAGAATGAAGCACTGGCTACAGAATTAACCTTTTGTCCCAAAAAAACCCCACCCAAAATCTGAAAGTGTCTAACTCTTATAGATGTGAAAATTATAGTTCACAGTCTGGGAATCTAGGGAAGGGACAGTTGATCATTCCAGCGATTGAGAGACAGCTTCTCTATCTTACTAGTTCTTTGGTGTTCCCTATGACAAAAAAAATATATTAAAATGTGCAAAAAGGTTAAAATTCAG
>NW_015224641.1:0-906 GCF_001447785.1 Gekko japonicus | reverse complement strand
GAAAGCGGCCAGCCCGCAGCGCGCCAAAATCAACATGGCGGCGGATTGCGCGGCAAGTAACCAAACAACTGCAATTTTCTCAAAACAAGACTTTGCAGACTCCTTAAAAGACTTTAAAAATGAAATACTCGATAATATGAACGCGATCATCAAGCCTCTCTCCGACCGAATGGACGAGCTGCAAAACGCCATACAACAGATAGCCATAGCTGCAGACACGGCAACAGAAACGTCTGTGAGTGATCAAGAGGATATCAGGCAGCTGCAAGACGAAGGGACCTGGGCAAAAGAACGGATTCTTCTTCTCGAATACAGGTCTCGCGAAAATTTTTTAAAATTACGCGGGTTCCCGGAGCAAGCTGAGGAACAAACTCCACTTACCGCCTTCGTAGCTCGCTGGCTTGTCTCTGCTCTCAACTTCGAGGACGAGGGAGAACTCAAACTAAACCGTGCATACAGGTTAGGAAACATGACCGCCGACAAACGCCGCGGCCCGAGGGATGTTTTTGTTGAATTCCACGATCTATCGACCAAGCACCGGATTCTGTCTGAAGCAAAAAAGGCGGGAACTTTAAAATTCAATTCCGAAGTGATCACTATCTTCCCGGACATCCCCCCGGAGGCCCTCCAGATCCGGAGAATCTTGAAACCAGTAACATCTAAGCTCTCTGCTGAAGGCATTAAGTACCGCTGGGCCCCAACAGGCTATTTACAGGTTAGGCACAAGGGCACATTGCACCAAGCCGCCGATGTGGAATCCGGTAACGCTATGCTGCTGGCCCTTGGCATCCAATTTGAAGAAGAGATGGACTCTGAGGAAGCAGGACGAAAACGGAAACGTCCCGAGCATGGCACCCCTCCTCGGTGGTACAAGGTACCCTCGCGAAGAAGGATGAACTTTTAACT
>NW_015224640.1:0-906 GCF_001447785.1 Gekko japonicus | reverse complement strand
AATTTAATTTCATGTGCTTAAATTTTTTTAGGTTGAAAATGAATATGGCAGTTACTTCACTTGCGATTATGATTACCTCCGTTACCTGCACAATCTTTTCCAGCACCATCTGGGGGATGAAGTGGTGCTCTTCACAACAGATGGTGCAGTTAAGACCTTCTTGCGTTGCGGAACTCTTCAAGGCCTTTATGCGACTGTGGATTTTGGACCTGGTGGGTGGCAGTCTTTGGTTTGAAATCCTGAGCACACAGTGGGACTTGTGGCCAACTGCATATTCATAGGATTGGGCAGTTTATAAAATGCTGAAAGATAAAACTCTGGGTACTTGTAATAAATCTGTTTGCCCATACCCTGACATCAGAAATTAACCCTTAGAGCTTTAACAGTTTCTTCAGACAAATCAGAAAGAAACCAGCCATTTTTCTCTGCAGTCGTCACAAAAGTTTATCTTATGTGCATCAGTGACACTTAGAAATTCGTCATATGCCCCAGTATAGCACACGTATCTTAAGTGCCTTTTTTTCTTTTTCAAGAGATCAGTGATATAAGCAATCCTAAACACACACATCAGTTTGGAATCATTTCACCTTAAAGGTGTAGTTATAGAGTATTTGATGTGTTAAATAAGAATAAGCTCACACACATCCTGTATAGCTTGAATCTTTCCAGTCAGTTCTAAACTGCCTTCATCACAGCGTCATAATATTGAGGAACTTTTTAAAAAGTATTGCTTAAAAAATAATTTGAGCTTTATTAAAAATTCAACATTTTACAAGTTATAAAACAAGAAGCTCAAAGGAAAAAATTCCCCTTTCCCATAAGCACAGGCTTACAGTGCAAAACTGTGTATGTTCAACAAGTCTCTGTTACCTCTGTCATTTTGGTTGCTCCTGAATAATGCTGAAA
>NW_015224639.1:0-907 GCF_001447785.1 Gekko japonicus | reverse complement strand
AATACCTTTCCTGGCCTTAATTTTGTATACTAAAACAAGGCAGCATTTTGACGTGTTTGTATTTTTATAATGTGAACCATTTTGAAACAAAAAACACAAGAGATACGGCAGCAGTCTGTGCCTGTGCGAGGTAGGAAGCAAATTACTCAACAAAGAAGATCTTAACGGGACCACCACCACCACCACCCTGAAGCTGACTCTCATTGACCGTGAGTGGGACGCTCTGTGGAAATGAATCCCCGCTTTTAAACCTCATCCGACTTCAGCCAGACCCCCCAGAGATCCCACCCTTCTCCAACTTAAGAACACTTTCTCGGCCAGAGATTCCCACAGGGATGTTTCAATACCTTCAAATTCTTTCATGGCCCTCTCCAGAATCGCATGGCTATCGGTGAAGGCTGAGACTTTCCGGTGTAGTACAGGAAGAAAACATGACGGATATTTTGACGTCGCCTTCTGCCTACCCCTGGAGAGGCAAATAAGAGAATAATCCTCCAACCCACCAAATCAAAAAAATCTCAAAGCAATAAAAGGAAATGAAGGAAGGGACACGAACGCCAGAATGTGAGTGGTGGTGGAGCGGGGGCTTGCGTGACAAAAAAACCCATTGGTGAGTAAACATTCCTAAACCCAGGGCAGGGGCTCAAGTCTTCACATAAGAAAGCTAAAGCCAACACTGGAGGAAAAGTTAAAATGATGCATCATCATCATCATCATCATCATCATCATCAAGGCTGCTTGAATTCAGCATTTTTCAGCCACTGGACAAAAACCTGGCCACAAGCCGCCAGCCAGTATCACATCCTTCATCACCTGCTCTCCTGCCTGCTGCAGATTGAGAGAATGAAAACCTGCAGCAGCAGCAGCACTGCCTGGCATACTGCCCTCACTAAGACTCTGACATTCA
>NW_015224638.1:0-906 GCF_001447785.1 Gekko japonicus | reverse complement strand
AAATAAAGACCAAAGACTGCAAAGATACTTAATTTTTCAAACTTTTATTTCCTTCAACCCTTACTTCATTCAGGGCCCCTGGACATTGCAGAAGATTCTGCATCTAGGATACACTCCACTCTCCAGCGACTCCCAGTATAGGGTGTACCTCCCTCACTCTATTCATCCTTCATCAATGGCATTACTCTATATTACTTTTACCTGTTTCACTGTTTTGAAGGCGAAGGACCAGTGCACCCTGGATTTGTATATTTTCCTGTCTCATTTGCCCATAATGAAGGCAGAAAAAAATTGCCCATTAAATTTGACTTTTCCCTCCTGGACATAAAACTGACCTACATTACAACCTCATACAACCCCACTGAGTTGTTCATTTTGCTTGATGATTCCCAGAACAGATAGCTGAGATATTGCTTGGGAGTGTGGCTGCAGGCAGTTTTGTGCGTTCCACAGCATGGTTGATCTTCACAGTGACCTCTGGTCTTGCTGTATCTTAACAGCAATCTCTTTCCTCCAAGCATTTCTGCAGACTACAACCAGAATATATTGACACGGGCTTGAACAAATAGCATGCATTTACAATGCCTTGATCATGATACAGTGGAAAAGCTAAACCAGTGAAAGCAATGGATACACAGCCATTTTCAGTTAGGGGTTCTTTTATTTTTGAGGATCCCTGTGTCATTCCTGAGTTCTTTGATTATATGCTTTTAAAATTTTCATTAGTGTTTTCCCAAGAATTTCCCAGAAAGCCTTGGAAAGACTCAGCTTTTTCCTAACTGAGGTGGATGGTGGTATTCAAAGGAAAAAGACTTTTTATTGTAAGGACAACCAAATTTTAGAACACTCTGGAAGTAGGAGTGAGTAGTGTAGTGGGCAAGTTTGCAGAAGACACAAAATTATTCA
>NW_015224637.1:0-906 GCF_001447785.1 Gekko japonicus | reverse complement strand
GGTTTTCTCCCCATAAAGAGAAGCTTAGGCAGTTTCTTCCCCCGGATGAAGGGGAGAGCTTCTGGTTTAAGAGACCTCAATCCTGGCCATGGGATTGACATACCTAAAGACTGTAGGAAGCCTTTCTGTGCTCAGAGAATATTTGCTGGAAAACTTTTCAGTGTGTCTTTCTGGGTTTGTAATTGATTCTTCCACCTCATTAGTTAATCAATTTCAAAGTTAAATAGGGACTGGCTTCAACAGGCAGAGCGCTGAAAAGGGTGAGGGGGCTACGGTCCTGGAAATGTAATTGGTTTGTATGTGAAGATTCTGTAAACATTAAGCTCATTAACATCCAGGGCTCTCTTTGTTCTCTTGCTTAGACGTTCATACCTCAGCTTACTGACTTCACATTGGTTGGCAAGTGAAAGACTTTTGAGAAACACCAACCAAACTAGTGGTGACTTGATTTGATTCAAGTTAACACATGTGCTAGCCCATGGAGGTGAAAATGCCCCAGCTGTTTTACTCTGGAATATAAAGTCTCTTTCTGTTGCCACCCCCCCCCCCAAGAGATGGCATTCATCAATACCTTATCTCTGAACATGGATGTGTCATTTACCCATCATGGCTAATGTACCTTGTAATGCACATTAACTCTCCTTTTAAATTCCTTTATTTCTCCTTTTAAATTCTCCTTTTAAATTCCTCAATTTAAATTCCTTAAATTGTTGGGAATCATGTACATAGTTCTTGATAGGCAGTTTAAAAGGCAAGGAGGTTGGCTGGGGGGCAGGGAGTATGTGTGAGGCATGGAGTAACTTTTGCCTTGCTCACACAATACAGTGAATGCACATGCATTTCTTTGTAAAAATGATCCAATGTATGTTCCCTTTGGCATGAAAACCAGGGGCTAGTTCCTGGATC
>NW_015224636.1:0-906 GCF_001447785.1 Gekko japonicus | reverse complement strand
CACCAGAAACTAGTACGTTAGGAAGCTGGAACGTTCCGTTGCATGAGGCTTCAAAGATGAAGCCAACCTTCTCTTTCTGGGCAACAATTGCAAAAAGAGTTTAAGGCATTTTCTTTATTTGGGGAAATCTAGGCTTCTAGACACAGGCACAGCAGTAAAATGAGACATTTAGTAAATGACCTCCATGCCTTATGTTGGAGGGTATTAAGTGCAAAATACAATTACCTCAGAACACAGAAATGGCTTGCAGATGAGGCACTGCTGTTACAGCTCTGACTATTGTGAATCCATAGTTACGTACACCCCTCAGACTTCCTTTTTTCTCTACTAAAAGGCTACACGCAGCACAAGAGTAAACAGAGAGTTTTAATATGTGAATGGATTTCCTTGATCAAAGCACCTTCAATATTAGATCTACCCGACGTTTGGAATTAGGATTATGTCACAAGGCTAAGATCCAAGTGTAAACATTAAGGTCTGCATGACACAGTTCGCACATCATTCAAACGGGTTATAATGCTATGCCAAGTGCCATTTTTCCCCCTTCCTCTGTTTCACATACGTTATGTTTGAAAAGCTTTTAGAATACTTCAGAAGTGTTCCTGCAGTTGAACTACTTCACATAAAAGGAATTTTTATTCATACGTCTCAGGTTACAGCTCAGCCTCTAGCATGACATATATTTTGAAGACTGTTTGGTTTTCGTGACATTCAGGTTGATCTAACAACAGGAGTGAAACCGAAATATGATATCAGCATGATGGGCCGGTGTGATGGATCATCTGGAGGCCCGAGAACTTTGCTTGTTCCAATATTGGCAGAAGACCATAGGCAAACTACTCATGTTTCGCCCATTCTTTATATATAGCATATATTCTTGCTCGCAGAGATTCACTCTCTTGGCAC
>NW_015224635.1:0-906 GCF_001447785.1 Gekko japonicus | reverse complement strand
CACAAGCTGCAGTGCACATGGCATCTCCGCTTCCCAAACCTGGCAGCAGAATGGGCCAGCAGTGATCCCCAGAATGCACATGGAGCCCACACACCAGGCAAGTAAGTGTATCAGGGCCCACTTGAGGCAGCGGCCAGGAAAGGGGGGCGATGATGATGCCTGTGCACTAACCTGCTCACATCATTAGTTGGTTAAAAGAAAGAAAGAAAGCATGAAAACCAGTGGCGGGCAGCAAGCCCCACCAATCTATGTGCTGTGCAATTCCACATGCTGCCCAAACCATTTCTCTTCCAGGAGAAAAATGCCATGAAGCTTCTAGCACTGCGCCTCTCCCATTACAATGGGGTTCTGACAAGACACTGACACAGGTGAGGAGGGTGCAGAAGCTGCCCTGGGGGGTGCCATGAGCCACTGAAGTACCAGATGGGGTGCCCTCGTTGCTTCGTGAAGGCCCCTGTGGGACTGCTGATGGCCTTTAGAGCTGCCACAATGGAATGTCACCAGCTGCTCCAGCATCTCTAGGGCTCTATACAAAGGTGCCAAACCAATAGGGAGAGGCATCACCCCAACCATGCAGCCGAAACACCACTGTGCAGTCTCTCTGCAGCAGAAGCCAGACACATCTAGCCTCCTGGTCATTCCCTCCACACCTCCATCAAGGAGGCATCCTTAGTGGCAAGGGACCAAGTGGGCTAGGACTTGGAAGTGCCACAATCCCACCCTAACCTCTCTGTTGTCCCTTGATCTCCTTAAGGAAGTTTAACCCTTGTGTGCATCTGAGGTGTTGGTATCTGTTGGGGACTATGGGAGGAGAGAGTGCTTGGAGGATGCCAAGGAAGCAACATGAGCCCTGGGGACACAACAGGGGTGGGGGTCTGATCCTGGCAAGAATGCAGCCATGGAAGT
>NW_015224634.1:0-906 GCF_001447785.1 Gekko japonicus | reverse complement strand
GTGAGTGAAAATTATTTGGCAACCCTATGGTGGTTGGAAAGGAAGTGAGACCTACATCCCTTTACACCAGCATGTCAATAGGTTTTTGGTTTGGGAGATCTTTAGGTAGTGTTGCCACTTACCAGGGAATGTTGGAGGCCCTCCTGGTGATGCTGCACATCCCCCACCCTCATTCAGAGAATCAGTGGAAGGGAAAATGGGTGGGGGAACAGCACCAGAAAGCCACTTCCTGTTTTAGAACAGGAAGTGATGTCATGATGCTTTCGGAATTTCAAAGAGCTGTATGGTAAAACCAGAGGTTATTTATTTATTTATTTTTGTAATTCGTGGAGTGTCATGATGTCACTTGCTGTTTCAAAACAGGAAGTGACTTCCAAGGAGTCTCCACCCACCCATGCTCCTGTCTCTGGCTAAGTGGAAACTGAAAAGCTTCCAAAGCCACCTCATGGGTCTTGTGACATAGAAGATCCTTGAATTAATGACCTTCAAAGATGTCCTCTCGTTAACAGCCTTGCTCAGGTCTTGCAAATTGAGGGGCCCCGTGGCATCCTTGGCGGAGTCCACCCATCTCATGTTGGGTCTTCCTCTTTTCCTGCTGCCTTCAACTTTTGCTAGCATGTTTGTCCTTTCCAGTGACTCCTGTCTTCTCATGATAGCACTTCAGACAAACAGGGAGCCTTTCCTCGTGTGAGTACAATTGCTGTACACTTTGCAAGTCTACTCAGAAAGCACTCTCACCACATTACTGGGGGACTTCGCTCCTAGGTGAATGTGCTCAGGATCACAGCAGTGCTAATGTTCAGTCTGCGAGACCGTGCTGTTCTTTGTGTTTGAGGTTCATGTAATGAGGATGACATGGGGGGGGGGTCCAGGGGGCCATTCTTTAAGTCTTCTTGGTGCTTGGGG
>NW_015224633.1:0-906 GCF_001447785.1 Gekko japonicus | reverse complement strand
CTCCAGACTGCAGAGGTCAGTCCCCCTGGGGGAACTGGATGCTTTGGAGTGTGGTGGACTCTTTGACATGTGCCTGTCCTCCCCAGGCTCCATCCCCAAATCTCCGGGAGTTTCCCAACCTGGAGATGGCAACCCTACCCCATCGCCTGCCAATGGCTAAGGGGCACCTGGCAATCTAGCCCCACCCTCCAACTGAGCGGAGGTGAAGGAGAAGGCTCACTGCAGCTTCTATCCAGCTTGCACCGACTTGCATTGTGTGGGGCAGCTGGGACTTTCCCCAGTAGCCTTAAGACCTTCAGGCTCCTGCTGGCCAACAGTATGACTCATACAAGTGTAGCCATGATTGTGCAACTTGCATAAGAGAAAAACTGGGAATCCCTCAGAAGCCCAGGACAAAGTGTCCTTGGACTTCGCAAACAGACCCATTTATATTTACTTTTATTGTTCTCGTCTTGTGACTTTCTCTTTCCTAATGTCAACCTTTCACTTTGTTTTGTAACCAGGAGTCTTTTCTTCACCAGCAGTCAAGACACAGCCCCTAACTGCATTTTGGCATTTCTGCCGTTATCTCCATGTGTCTCTTTTCAATGAAAACAGCACAATACCCCGTGAACTTTGGAAGGATTGTGGGGTGTTGCTTCATCTAATCTTGCAGCTGTGCACAACTGCCGAAGAATTTTAAAAGAAATCTAAAAAGGAGGCATTAAAAGGGGTGTTCTATCAGCTGATAATGTCACAGAAATATCTAATGGGTTCATGTCCTTGATGAATACAATGATACAAACATACAATGAAATTTTACATAGTAGTCATGAGAGCAAAAGGGCAGATACTAGGTGTGGTGTCCACTGACCACCACCAGGAGGCCACCGAATACCCCCAGAGCTTGACTCTGGGATAACAATA
>NW_015224632.1:0-906 GCF_001447785.1 Gekko japonicus | reverse complement strand
ATAAAAACCTACTCTTCTTCTTCTTCTACCAGAAAATTGTAAGCATAGGTGGTTCTGAGCAGTAAGAACATGTGGTCTGAAATCTGGCTAGTGGAATGCCTCCCCCATCTTCTCTAAATGGATGGAACAAGCAGGACTGCAGTCTTGTCTCACAGTACGTGGGACTCAACAGTAGTTTGATGGGGCTGGTAAAGCGTTAGTAGTAGAAACCATTCCTGCGTCATCCTTCATGGATACAAGGTTGTTACAAAAAAACAGGGGTGTTCCCTCGATAGCAACATGAGAACTTTATGCATCAGTCAAAATGGGCTGTAGCCCACCAATGCTTATGCCACAATAAATGTGCTCATCTTTCACAAGCCACACAGCTCATTGTTGTCTTAGAGGAATCAGTCATGAACCTGCTCTTAAGGTTGCTTCGATGGCTGACATTACAAGGCGAGTGGAGTGAGCAAGGAGCACATTCCTTATGAGAAAAGGCTAAGGTGTCTGGGGCTTTGGAAGCTAGAGAAAAGACAAGTGCGGGTGGTGACATGATAGAAGTTTGTGAAATTATGCATGAGGAGGAAAAATTAGATGAAGAGAAATGTTTCTCCTTCTCCCCTAATACTAGAATGAAGTTCATGCTATGTTCAGGACAGACAAAAGGAAGGACTTCTGTACTCGGTGAGTAATGACACTGTGGAGTCCTCTGCCAATGGATATAGTGATGATCATTATACCAGTTTGTGGAAGATATGTCCATCAATGGCTCTTAGAACCTCCATGTTCCGAGGCAGTACCTCTGCATACTGGTACTGAAGGGGGGCTCTGGGCTTTGAGCACCAACTGTGGCTGTTCCAGGATATCTGGTTGGTCCCTGTGTGAAAAGGGATGCTGAACAAGATGGACCATTGGGATCTTCTT
>NW_015224631.1:0-906 GCF_001447785.1 Gekko japonicus | reverse complement strand
AGAGAATAAGAAGACTCAATGGCTGTATAAAGCCAATTTCAGGGGGGAAAAGGAACTCCATTTCCCAGAACAATGCTAGTCCACACAACACAGGCAGTTGTGTTAGCAGAACGCTACTGAATTTTCTTTTCCAGATCCTGTCAAAATAACTGTTCAGCTTTGCATACCCTTCACTCTGCTTCACTTTCAAAATGAGAGGAGAGCTTACATTTCATGTAATGAGAACTTGGAACCAAACCAGAGCTGAACCAGGAGCAGATGAAAAATTTGAAATTAATAATATTTGTACGTTTGTGAACAACTCCTAGGGCTCTTGTAGGGACCCAGCACAAGCAGTGTGTCTATTAGCAATACATTAATAAAACAATATTTGCAAAAATGGGTAATTTGGAACTTATTAATGCTTATAAATGTGTTTACCCAGAAAGGGAATATTAACCTATGGTTCCAAGAGGTTTAATTAGCCTCAGTGTGTTGCCACACAATGAACAGAAAAACACTCTCCAACTGGGATAATTCCCAAGAAGAAAATGTCCAGAAATACTGCAATCACAAATGAGGTCAATTATTTACACCATTTACATAAATCATAACGGTTATTATTCAGACCTCTCCCCCCTCCTTTCTTTTGACATGTTTACCCCTCGCATTCCCAATCCACCCGTGAAATCCTTCTCTGTCACCTCCTTTACACAAGGCATCAATCTTCCAGAAGGGTGACAGGGTACGCTTGCATGCAACAGCAGAGACATTTTCCGCTTGTGAAAACACGCACAATCTTGCATCCCATTTCCAGCTGTATTTGGTAATTATCACCAGATGCTCCTAAGGATGGGTCAGAGCCATTCCTACCTTCAAATAGAGTACAAGGGAATCTGCTCTATATTGCTATGGTCAGGCCTCACC
>NW_015224630.1:0-906 GCF_001447785.1 Gekko japonicus | reverse complement strand
AAGACTATTGGACCTGGGACCTATCAGGCACCGTTGGTTGCATCCGGATCCTGTTTTTGCCGGAGTTTATAAATAAACTTTCTAAATACGTTCTGGATGATAATAACTTCATTGATCATGCTTTATTTTTTGCAGGGGTTGACAGCAAGGTCATGCGGCAGGGTAATGTGTCTGAATGGCAGGTTTGGATGTCACGATCTTGCGCCGGCACATCCATCCCAATACCCTTAGGCTGGCAATGGATCGTTTTCCCGTCACTGGACCACGTGAGCCAGCCCACCAGGTGACGCTGAGAACGCGTGTTTTCAGAAATGGTAGAACAACATCGGCGAACGTAGACCAGAACCACAAGGATCCTTGTTCTAAGCTCCATGGCAGGGATAATGAACGCCTTCCTTTGCCCTTGAACCAAAGTGAGAATCGACAGCACTGCTGGAAGGGAGTGAAGCAGGCTCGGAGGGCCAAGCTGTGCCTCATTTGCTTACATATGCCACAAAACATCACCCTCGCGCACCCCACCAGCACAGGAAAACCAGTCCATCTGATTCAACAATTATCTTTTGCCCCGAGATCTCCCTCGCAGGAGGACGGCTTCCTGTGACAAAGCTGGAGAAACTGTGCCCCGAGCCCGTCCCTTCTGTTCTAGCTCTGAGCACTGACCCACTATCCCGAAGTCACAAGGCTGGCCTACATAAGCACTGGGGCATGCAGAGAGCATTGTTTGGCCTCTGTTTAAAATCTTCTGGGCCTGTGTGGATGGTGGGAGCGGAGAGGACTCGCCACACACTACACTACGCAGGCTCAAAAGATCTAGGAGTGGATAACTTTGTGGTTGGGAGGCCTGTCTTGTGACTGCTCTTTCTGACGGATGTGTGGGGAGTTCTGGAGTCCTCACCCTTTCCCAGT
>NW_015224629.1:0-906 GCF_001447785.1 Gekko japonicus | reverse complement strand
GGGACATATGGAGGGAGATGGTCCTTCAGGCTTTTACTGTATTTTAATAGTCAAGCTTTAAACAGAAAGTGATGCATGGACTTGTTGCATTAGCATGAGGATGAAGATGTATATTCAGATATGTATCCCAATGAAAGCCACACAGTGAAGTCTGCCATGATCCACATTTGACATGTCATCTGTTCCTGGACCAAGTCTTGTGTGGGTAGAAGCTTGCACATGCAATGTTCCTTATCCACATTGGATCAGGGCCTCAGAGGGCATATAATTATAGGCATATATGTATAAAAATATTTGAATGAGTATTTTTCATTTGCACTGAAGAATTGAGAATGAACAAAGCAAGCTATGAATAATGAATACACACAAAAATCCTCTGTGGAAAGAATCCCCACAGTATTTGAATCTATTGTTTACCTTAGGCTACACTAGCATCAAAACAGACTTTTCTGCAGCTCATTAAGCATGCAGTAGTGCTGCCAGAGTCATTAATTTGCTTATTATGGCAAACTCTAAACAACAGTATTTATAATAGACTAACTCACAGCTGGTAAATATCTTGTGCACATCTTTTGAAGTGATAAAAGGTTATTAGCCTCTTCACAATCTACCTGGAGTAAATCTATGCTGAAGATCAGCTATCTTTGTAGTATCTCTAACATCTGTCAAAGCCTTTAGTGGTACAAGCTGTAGATAAATTTACAGGTGAGCTATCATGTTTAGCGAGGTTTTTTGTTGTTGCTTTTCAGTTTTAATATCGGCTGTATAAACCATTTTATACAATTGAATTGTGCATCATTGTGCATGTCTACTGTCCTTAGGTAAATTTCATATTGCACAGTGGATACTTATGGTTCTAGTGCTTTATAGATAAATCTATACAAAACAGCACATGGCTGTGTAATA
>NW_015224628.1:0-906 GCF_001447785.1 Gekko japonicus | reverse complement strand
TATCAGTATCTGGGTCATAAAACACAAGAGCCTTCTAATAATATATTGGGCAGTAGATACCTACTTTAGAATGAAGGCTCCAATTCCTTTACATCGGCAGGTGTTGCTCCCTCATAGGTTTTATATCATATGGGAGAGTAGCAGGACATAAAATAATCTTTTGGAACATTGGCTGAAGATCTTTCAAAGAACCTTATCTATCCCTTCTGTAAACTTTACTTAATGTGAATATATTTTCTTCCCTCAGACTTTGTCCTTCTCACTGCTTGATGCATGAAGAGTATGTGGTGGACCTGCAAGTTCTGATCCAGCAGCAGGGGACAGACCAGTATCGGTATATTTTCCAAAGAACACTTGACGTTTTTTATGTTCTCATGGCGTAGGTTGGGGTGATCCAAAGTATGAAAGACCCTGCTTGATGTTACATGCTTTCTTTTGTTATTCACCAGACTGTTCTATCGATGTGCTCAATGTAAAAAGGAAGGGAAGAAGTGGTGTGGAAGTGTTCCATGGCAGGTACTTATACCTTATTCCTGCTTCTTTGTTTCCAGCAGTGTGAGGCGTTAACATTTTTGGAATGCAGTTGTGCACACTGATCAGTTAACTGTTTTCTGTACGCAGCTGAACTCGGCTTATTGCCATGTCCTCTGCTTTCCTCACTCTTCCCACTTGCCTCTTCCTTGACCTACATAGCTTGATTGATAACTTCCTTGTTTGATCAAGCTCCAGTTTGCCATGACAGGTACCGTGGCAAATTTAAACCTCCCCTCCCCCCACTAGCTGGGATTCTAAATCTTAGTTAAGTATCACTTTAGACTACCAGTTTGAGGATGGGAGGGAACAAGCTTCTCTTTGCTCAGATGCCTGTATTTGGACATGATAGCAAACTGGAGCTTGAGCAAACCA
>NW_015224627.1:0-906 GCF_001447785.1 Gekko japonicus | reverse complement strand
TGACTTGACAGCACTTTACACACACAAGAGCTCTTCTCCAGAGCCACAATTCCCTGTCTTAGGCCAAGGCTGGCTCACCACCTCCCATCAGGTGGAGTTCCATGGGCTCTGAGTAGCTGACACTTGGAATTGTATGTCTGCATTTGTATGAGGTCAAAATCAGAAGGACGGGTTCAGAGCCCTGGAGGAGAAGCGGAAAGTTTGAGGATTACTGCCACGGAAGACATACAGACTTATGGCTCGGGGCCTATAACTTGCCTTTTGATTCTAGCCTGCTGTCCCCTTTGTGGAGGCAGTGCCCAATGGAGTGGCATGTCCCTCCAGTGCCTGGCGCCGGAAGAATGACAAACTCTGCAATGGAGCGTCATCTCCACAGAGAGGAAAGCACCGTGCGAGTGGAAAGGCAGGCACAGGTTTGAAAGTTGACACAAATGCAGCGCCGCGCCCACACCAGCAGCGGAGAACAAGCTTTATTCAAACCAAGTAGCCATCCAGGGAATCCCAGAACGTCAGAACATCTTAATCAATATATCCAGACGGGATGCCCGATGTGCCCTGGCAATGATAAAGGCATCATTAGAAGTGACTTTGCTGAATGCAGAAATCGAAGTGAAGAGGATGAATGAATGGCCTAAGGAAACTATACTCTTGTGCCACAAACAATGAGGAAATAAATCCTGGGCCTTACCCACCCAGGAGAAGGGAGGTCTAAGCAGACGCCATAAGCATGTCCATTAGAGAGGCTGGCAGCCTGGCATTCGGAAAGAAATAAAAAGGACAAAGCTCTGTCATGGGATCGCTGGAGATGAAGCACATCCCACCAAAAAGAACAACTAATCCCCCACATCCTTGGTTGACAAACTTTGAAGAATCTACTACAGGAGCTGCAGGGATACAGAGACAGGG
>NW_015224626.1:0-906 GCF_001447785.1 Gekko japonicus | reverse complement strand
AAATCAGTTCCCTTTTTAGGATGGAGGGTTTTTGTGTATCAGATTTTTCTAATAAGACAACTAAGGTGTCATAAGGGACTTTGTATCGTGTGATTAATTCTACCTTTCTCGAGATCTGGTCCCCAAATAAACTGATTTTCGAGCATGTCCACCAGCAGTGCAGAAAATTACCTGGGTTGCCACATACTTTCCTCCATAGACCTGAGTGCCCAGGTGTGATATGATGAAGATGAAAAGGCGTGAGATACTGTGAAAAACAGAGACTCCTAACCACTTTTTATACACGCACACACACACATACAAGCACATACATATAAACAACTGTAAAAAGAAACAAAATTTGAAATATCCTCTGATCCCTGTCTGAAACATCCCCTTACCACAGCAGCTGTAAAGTCTGCTAATAATAAAAAATTATTCACAGGTCTTCCAGATTACTCTCACATGTAGGTGATTTTTGCCTCTCACAGCTACTACAAGTTCTATTACTTTAACTCATTTAGACTCCAAGCAGTAGAGAAAGCATACCATCTAGTTTTCGGTCTGTGATATGCTTTCAAAGAGTCCACCTTTCCTAACTGCATTGGACTTCTTCCTGGCTTTCTTTCTTTCCCCCCCCCCCTTGCTCTCAGTTCTCACCTAAAAAGAGTATATCATTTTAGGCAATCAGTGAAAATCACTGTCCATGTATTTGCCTTTAAAAATACATACACAGAGACACGTACAGACACTAAGTGGAAAGATTGAGACTTTTATTTTTTGTATGTGTTTTGCTTAGGAGTAAGTGAATATACATACTTTCTATATAAAATACTTCATCATAAATATTCATCTCCTTGAGGCATATTCATCCCTGTGTGTGTATGTGCATATGAGAGAGAGACTATTTCATTTAACAATTTATAA
>NW_015224625.1:0-907 GCF_001447785.1 Gekko japonicus | reverse complement strand
GTCCCTTCCAACTCTATGATTCTGATTCTTTTCATGTGGACTGCCAAGCCAGGTATCTCCCATTCTGTACCAAGGATTATTTTTGCCTAAGTGCAGAACTTTGCATTTGTCTGTTGAATTTTGTTTCATTAGTTTCAGTCCAGATTTCCAACCTACTAAAGTCATTTTAAATTTTATTTCTGTCTTCTAAGGTGTTTAGTTTTATCTGCAAATGTGATAGTGTTTAGAATTCCAGCCTATTTCTGCTAAGTTTTTTTGTTTTGTTATGGTTTTTTAGAAACTCTTTAATTACATAGGTTTAAGCATGTTGTAGCTGATAGCTCACTGATTATGCTTGCAACCATTCTTGAGACCTCAAACATGTATTTTAGAAAACTGGAAATTGCAAACATTGCTGTAGCTGATATTTACTCAGCCATACATTACATTGTTCATATAAATGTATAGGTTTGGTAACCTCCAGGTGGGGCCTGGAGATCTTCCAGAATTACAACTGATCTCCAGGCTACAGAGATCAGTTTCTCTGGAGAAAATGGCTGCTTTGGAGGGTGGATTCTATGGTCTTATACCCAGGTCTCTTCCCTTCCTAAACCTTGCCCTTCCCAGGTTCCACCCCCAAATCTCCAGGAATTTTCCAACCTGGAGTTGAAAACCCTATAAAATAGAAGATTTCTGTGACTGAGACTTGTGAAGGTGTAGTCCTTCCAAGGTACTCCCTCCCTGTGTGATATGAATCAGTTAACTACTTCTTCAGCACAAACTACAGACTGCATTTACATCTGAACAGGCAAATTTTGAGTTGCATTTTGCCCTCCAAACCAGAATTGTAAACCAAGGAAATTCTTGGTTAGAGGGAAGCACACACCAGTTTGCTGTTTTGGATATAGGGCAAACAAAGCAGAAGTAA
>NW_015224624.1:0-906 GCF_001447785.1 Gekko japonicus | reverse complement strand
TGGGGGTGGGGCTTGGGGCATCCCTGCCCTCCCCCAGAACATCCCCAAATCCCCCCACCAGATTGACCAAGGGACCTGGCAACCCTAGTTGGAAGAAGGTACCTTAGGCTGGAGGAAGCCTACTTGGAGGATGGCTGGATCCAACCACAAAATGGGAGATTGCCCTACTGTCCCCCCATAATATCTTCAGTCTCCCATTCTTGATGGGACTGGATGGGTTGGAAGTCTTTGGTCAATGATAGCTCTTCTTCCATGTCATGGGCTTGGCAGGTGACCTAGCATTGGCCCAGTTGGTGTGAATTTTTGTGAACTATCTTAATATTTTTAGCTTCAGTGGTCTAAGAATAAAGAATCGATAAATGGGTGATGGCTCCGCATGCCCTGCTGGGTCATGTCTCCACATGTTACACTTCAAGAAAAGATGCTGAGAGAATATTAAATTTGAAGTGGCATTGTCAGCCTGACTTTGAAAGCTCCAAGGCTCCTGGCAAGGTCTGTGTGACCCAGAAAAGCAAAGCTTTTCTCTGAAATGTCCTAATCTTTTTTGTCCAGGATTTCTTACAAACTATTACTTTCTGAGATATTTAGAATGACTGTTTCACCCAAAGATACTGAAGACTGCTTATGATAGAGAAGAGATCAGAAGACCAGGGCGTGGCCTTGGATTCCAGGATTTAGATAGCAGTGTCTCATCAGACCCTGAGTTTTATTGTTTTTACCAGAAAAGGATTTAAATGAAAACAAGTAAACTGAGCTTTGTGACTACAGTTATACCCATCTGAGTGATTAGAATATTTTAAATGATTGTCATCTGGAGTTTTACTTGTACCATTGCCTCATGCTGAAGTACAGTTGTAAAGTCTGTGGCTCAGTATTTCTATGATTAGAGCCACCTATCACCTGTGG
>NW_015224623.1:0-906 GCF_001447785.1 Gekko japonicus | reverse complement strand
TTGTATCTCCTGCTCTTGAAATTACATCAGAATCTGGTTAAAAAGGGCCAAAGGTAAAATGTTTGGTTTCTGTTAGCGACAACTGTTAATTGCTAAGTCCTAGAAACAAAAGAACACACCTCCTACTCATCAGCCTCTAATTAAGAGCTGAGGCTTTGCAAACATAATGAAACTAAAGTATGTTTGGAGAAAAATCAGAGAAGGTGTGAATATAACAAGTCTCGAAATAACAAAACCTTGGGTCGCATTTGTAAACTACTCTGGAATGTTAACAGATAGGGGGTAGGGATTATTCCTGTGGTTAGATCTCTGCTGTGTTTTCTCGTCTCATATAATGTCTGTCATACCGGCTGTTTCGTCTCTGTAGTGTAACATAACAATTGAAAAGACAGTTTTCAGAAATAACCCTTCTGAGATAGCCAGCAGTTTTCGTGTAGCCTAACCCTCAGAGCCTGTATACTGTTTAACCAATGTACGTCAGTCCTGTAAAAAGTACGTATCTCTTGCCTCTGTCTCCCGAAAGCTCACCAGTTGGTATCTTTTTCCCCCCCTCCCAGATCATCCGCCGAATCTTCAAAACCACTCCAGGCTCCGAACTCCCCCTCCTCCGCTCTCGCACGCCCACACGCCAAACCAACATCATGCGGCTTCCATCAACTCCTTAAACCGAGGGAACTTCACTCCGCGCAGCAATCCTAGCCCCGCCCCCACGGACCACTCCCTTTCCGGAGAGCAGCCAGCCGGTACCCAAGAGTCCACACATGCTCAGGACAACTGGTTACTTAACAGTAACATCCCTCTTGAGACGAGGTAAGGCCCATCTTGTTCTGCTAAGGGTCTAGTCCTCATGGATGTGAACTATAACCTGGAAACATGCCCAGGGAGTCTGTTGAGGCCTGGATCTGG
>NW_015224622.1:0-906 GCF_001447785.1 Gekko japonicus | reverse complement strand
GTTCTTCTTCTTCAGGTGCCTCACCTAGATGGATCTCGCAAAACTCCGGCTCTGTTATTTGCTGTTGGTTAAGCTTTTCCTCAAAACAAAGATAGAGCCCTAGGTGTTTTGCACCCCTCCCTGCAAATCCTCTGTGCAACAAAGCAGGCAATCTGATGGGGGGGGGTTATAAAGAGCGTATTGTTGTTTTTGGGAAATGCACTGGGGGGGGAATTAAGAGTCACTATCTTTGCAGCAGGTATGTGATGCAAGCACACACCGCCTTGTTCTCAATTGTATAAGGGGAGGCAACCCAGGTCATGCCACATGCAAGAAGAAGCTTCTCCCAGGGTACCTTGGAAGGGGGTGTGTGTGATATTTCCCTGTTAACCGTGAGCAAGATCCTTGCATCTCTGAACACAATGTCCTGGGCACTTTGCATATTCCTCTCTCTGTTTAGCAGGGTGATTTGTTTGGAGAGAGAAAATCTCATCCGATTAGCAACTAGCAGAAGCCACTTCGGTGTTTACGGCTCTTTGGGGATCCAATCTGCATGCAGTTGCCGATGTGATTGTCTTTTGTCATCAGTGGGGATGGTTAAAAAGAGAATGAGGCGCATTTATCAGGGAATCGGGGAAAGCTAGCAGGGAATGGGTCCCTGGCTGGAAGAACGGGGAAGCGGGAAATGCGCTTTGGCTGGGAATGAGTCATCCTATAGGGACGGGATGGAGAAATAAGCTACAGCAGGTGCGTTAGAACTCCAAACAGCTGAAGGGCCCAAATTTCAATCTAGTAGATTGTGGGTTGTGGTTACATGCATCATTTTCAACACACCAGCACCACAGGGTTTGATGGGGACAGTGGTGACTAGTGGCAACCTTTGAAAACGTCTCTTCCCACCCAACAGAAGAAGAAGAAGAAGAAGAA
>NW_015224621.1:0-906 GCF_001447785.1 Gekko japonicus | reverse complement strand
AAAGTACTTGATTTCCCCAGTGTCGGAAACCTCTCTAGGGAACCAGGACAGTGTGATCGCGCAAATGCGGGTCAAATTGCTACGGAGCAAATAGCCTCTCTTCCCCCCTGCACTATCTGGCTTGTGTGACCGCAGCCAATGTTAACCAAACGAGTTGGGTAGATCGATCTGCTCTCTCATTATTGTTCCATCAAACTAAAACAAACCCTAGGAAAAAACTGAAAAGGAAGGAAATAAGAAAAGGAGAACAATAGTAATAAAATACTACGGAATTACACAAAAATTGTACAAATCTTACAGTTGTCAAAACCTTTTATATTGTAAGTCAAGAACTGCATATTTCATGTTATGGTTCTTTATTGCATCTTGTTTTAATTTTCATACAATAAATAAAAAGTATTATTTTTAAAAAAAATCACGGTTCAATGCAAGGAAACAAAACTGAAAGAAGAATCCAAACAGGCGTGATGGCTATAGTACAGAAAATCTGTAAAGAATCTTAAAAAGTGCAAATGAAAACAATTCAAGTATCTTTTTGGTGAGCATCCCAGGTTTTTGGCACTCTCTGTCTTATATAACTTGCTTGTCTTGCTATCAGACCGGTCTTATTTCCCGACAATTCCCTTCCCTTCCTCCTCCTCTGTTTCTTTTCAACCCGGCGCTCTTCTCTCTCTTTCAGATCAGTGACAAATATGGCCCCGTCTACACCATCCATCTGGGGCCCCGGCGGGCCGTGGTGCTGCGTGGATACGATGCGGTGAAGGAGGCCTTGGTGGACCAGGCTGAAGAGTTCAGTGGCCGTGGAGAGCAGGCCACACTTGACTGCGTTTCCCGTGGCTATGGTCAGTCTCTTCTTGACAGGGAGCTCATTCTGGCTTGCAGTTCTGGGCACCACATTGTAGGAAG
>NW_015224620.1:0-909 GCF_001447785.1 Gekko japonicus | reverse complement strand
TGGCCAGGGTCTGACCTACCTGAGAGACCGCCTTTCCCCCTAAAAGCACTTCGGTCGGGGGCACAACACCGCCTGGTGATTACAGGCCCCCAGGAGGCAAAGCTTGCTTCGACCAGGGCCAGATCCTTCTCAGTGGCGGCCCCCACCTGGTGGAACGAGCTCCCAGAGGAGATCAGGGCCCTGTGGGACCTTATGCAGTTCCGCAGAGCCTGCAAGACGGAGCTCTTCCGCCAGGCTTTTATATAGGGGCCGCTACCTCTTCCACCTCTATTACTACCATCACTGGAACAACGGGGTTGGGAGTGGTCCCCGGAAGAACTGCCATAATTCTGCATGGGTCTGATGCTGCTGGACTGGCTTGGACCATCGACAGGACAATTTCACCCTAATGAAATTATCGATACCATCTTGAGAGACCATCTTGCTGTATGGAGCACTTTATTTGTTTTTGTTGTGACAATAGTTTTTACTGAGCCTCCTTTGGGTAGTGAAGGGCGGGGTCCAAATCCAATCTCTTCTCTTCTTCTTCTAAGTTGGAGGAAGGCTTCAAGTCTGCTAAGTGGAGTGGTGGGCTCTGGGGTAAGACCAACCCCGGTATATCGGGTTCCACCAAAGCGCACTGAGACAAAGAAGCAACAGCCATTCCCCACTTGAAAATGTAAAAGCTGGCAGTTCTTCATATCTGTCTTTAGCACAAATTCTAACATGTGGGTCCCAGATAAAACTCCAGCAGTTGACCCAGGGACAATTTTAATTTTCCCCACATGCTTCTCTCTACATTTTTTTAATTGTACAGTTTCCAGCCTAAGTGTATTGTCAATTTGTGGGCTGAGGTTCTAATACGCAGCAGCTGATATATAATAATAATAATGTGCCATCTAGTCATGACCAGGGCTATTTTGGGGCAGG
>NW_015224619.1:0-906 GCF_001447785.1 Gekko japonicus | reverse complement strand
AAAGGTTTGGCCTCAACGCCTTAGCAGCAGAAGTTCATGAAATGGAGAAGCCGTAAGACGACTTCCACAAAGTAGTTTAATAATCCAAGGTTTCCTTCATCTCACTCTCCAACTGAGGATCACCACAGCAACCAGCTACTCTGTAGTTTAGCCTTTTCATGCTAAAAACATATTTTGATCTTAAGTGGCAACTGAGTAATTAGAAAAGGCAGTTACAGAAAAATAATTAGGTTCTCTAAATGCTTTAGATGAAAAGGGAAGAACTTGCGATTTCTGCAAAGAATGACTAATTATCTGTAAAGGATGGGGGGGGGGGAGTATTAAGCATCAGAGAGAGAAAGCCATGGCGCAGCTTAGCACCATTTTATGGCTGTGGGGGACTGAAAAGAACTGTAACCTAGCAACTAGCAGCCTATCCACAAGATGAAATCCTCCTTCTTGTTATATAAGTCAACCCTACTTCAAGTTGCAATTCACCCCTCTTTTTTTCTTAATACTACTGAAGCTTAAAAAACAAAGCTCTTACAGATAAGAATTTTAAAGCTGTTATTTCTTAAAATCTATTTGAGGAAAATCCTCCTGCACTACCATAGGGGGGGGGAAATCATATTTAGTTCTTGATTAATCTATTCCAAGCACTCAGAAAGAGATATAATATGGATTTACATGTGTAGCCTCTGAACCCCACAGTGATGCATTACAAATCCAGCATGCACATTTTATAATGGAGTTAGAATTGGAATCTATTCATTGGAAAGACTATTTCCATTCTGAAATTCTAACCTTTCTGGTTCCGGTAATCTGCTTCCGCTTACCCGATGCCCTCTTTTTAAGAGATCTTTCTTTTGAAGTGCTGCTTCACTTTTGGGTTTCTGACAGGGTTGCCAAGTCTATCTTCGCCAGGAG
>NW_015224618.1:0-906 GCF_001447785.1 Gekko japonicus | reverse complement strand
TGATTTTATGCTGCAGTTTGTGAAGATCATTTTTTGTTTGCTTTTAATTGTATTGTTTTAACTTTTGGAAGCCACCTTGGAAGTTTTAAATGGTTGTCCCATTCTCTTCCTGCCTAACCAGGAAAAAAGGCTCGGGGTTTCCTGGAAGCAGTAGAGATGAGGCTGGGCTGGAGCAGACACTGCAGGAACTGAAGCTGGATAGCAGGAGGTAGAGAGGAGAACCGTTCCTGCAGGGAGCTGTCCAAGACTAGAGTGGGCTGGCTTGGAGAGCTGTTGAAGCAGCGGAGGCCAAGATCTCAGCTGAAGGCTTATATGGGGAGCTGATAACCCCACCTCTTCCAGTAGCCAGAATTGTGTTCTGGATCCTGCGAAGATCTAGAGAGTGGTGCTGTCCTCCAGCATGAATGCAAGAGCCATCAAACGGCCAAGAGTGAGCTCCTTACTGGGTCCAAGCTTCAGCTCTGGCTGTCTGCTCCTAGCAGAGACTCTAGGTTATGTTGGACATCGACGGGTCCATTTGGGTGTGTTCCTGGTCTGCTTGTTCCATTGGCTCTTGAACAGGAGCCTGCTGGGGCAGAGATGAAAGGAGGTCTTACCACCACGTCCCTGGGGTGCAGGGAGCCTTAGGTATAGTGGGGAAGTGTCTTACTTTTCCTCTGAGAAGTCTTCTTTGCAGTCAAGACTGGACCAGGGCAGGTCCTGGCAGTGGAGCAAAAACATTTCAAGCGAAGAAATCAAGGGAACCACTGGAAATTAAGGCCCATTTGCATTTGCACAGCCCAGTTCCAAGTTCTGCTGCACTGATTGGTATAGGGGTGACATAGCATGGATTCTGCTTCTTAATCAACACTTAGACAGTATCATGGGACTTTTAGAATTGCTAGAGATAGATAATAATTAATTAAT
>NW_015224617.1:0-906 GCF_001447785.1 Gekko japonicus | reverse complement strand
CCTGCCTTTACTGTACTCAATAGACTTGAGCCTTTTCAAGGACAGTTGTTGAGAACCGATTGCGGTGGGACTCTGACAGCACGCCTCCTACCCTTCTTGTGCCCCAGATTTTGGAACAGATTTAGACACATCCCAGAATCCTTTTCCAGTACAACACTGCAGTGATGAAGAGAATGCCATATATATGTACGGAGCAGGCCAAAGAGTCCGAGAACAGAGAAGACTCATAAAAGAGAAGACAGGCATTGTAGGGGCACAGGTAGATCCACCAGCGGAAACAGCCCCAAACACCAGCCTGACCTCTCTGCGACTGCTTTTTGCCCGCTCTTCGTAAAACCAGAATTTCTGCTGGTATTCCAGAATGCTTAATGGTGCTATTATCATGAAAGTGATTTCCAAACATAGCCGTTGGTTGCTGCTGAAACCATACACTAACATGGGCCATTCTGATTGGATAGTTTGGAGCCAGTTCCCAACTCATTCGCTCGTAGACTGATCGTTTGTGACAGCCCTTCTTGTTTTGTGTTTGAGCAGTTGTGTTATGACATGGAGCTACACCTCCAGATACCTTTTCATTGGGATAGCTGCGCTGAAAGGCGTAGGAAGCCCTTGATGGTGGAAATTGCCATCAGGTTGCAGCTGACTTAACGGCGATCCCATAAGGACTTCAAGGCGACAGATGTTCAGAGGTGATTTGCCATTGTCTTCCTCTGTGCGGCGACCCCAGATTTCCTCAGTGGTCTCCCCCCCAAGTAGTGACCACGGCTGACCCTGCTCAGCTTCTGAGATCTGATGAGGTCAGGCCAGCCTGGCTCAGCCAGGTGGGGACCTTATTGGACCAGTTGCCTTGGGAAGTTGGAAGCCCTTTGACCGGTTTTAGAATAATAGAGTCATAGAATCACAGAG
>NW_015224616.1:0-906 GCF_001447785.1 Gekko japonicus | reverse complement strand
ATACATAAGCAAAGCAATCCTATCTTGTGAGCAAGTGCCACTTGCAGTAATCTGTCCGGCTGCAAGACTGACTGCCCCAACTGTGCAGATCTGAAACCACTAAATACATCTCATTTCAAATGGTGAACAAATTACTATATGAAGTGCTTGAATCAATAAAAAATGAACATTGCAGGTGGTTTTCAAACATTTTAACATGAGAATCTACATAACTGAAAAGTGACGCCTACTCTATTCAAGGTAAGCATTAATACCCCCTAGGGGTCTTTTCCAGCTTGGATACCCATCTTCCCATTGACCAGTGTGCTGGCAGCTGCACTGCCAGGGAACTCTGAGCGCCTGAATACTTAGCATTGACATAATGTGCCCCAGGCTGTGTAGCTCAGCTCTAAGTATGGCTGCAGTCTCTTCATATGTCCTTATGCCTGGGTTTGGATCCCATAATTCTCTTCACATATGCATTTTTATATACCAAATGAGAAAAGAAATGTTCAGACCTTGGTAATCAAGTATATAGAATCAGTACCACTGGTTTCCCCTTTTAAATGAACAGCTATAGGCTGCTAACAACACAATTCCTGCATTTATCATGTCACATCAAGTAACCATGGACACCAGGGTAATGGATATTAAAGACAATAGACGCATTACTCATGATCTTTGAGACTTGTTCTTTGCTAATGATGCACTTACAACAATAGCATCCTCTCCAACTTTTGATGGATGAAAACAGAGGCAATGGTTTATGCTAAGTCAAGGTCTTGTATTAAGGTATTTGGCAAGTGAAATCAGTTCTCCAATTCCATTGGCTTTGCTTGTATAACACTCTAGAAAAGTTTTGAAGTACAAGCCTCACGTCCTGTACTTTCCTCTTAACTAGAAAGCACAAATCTGTATTTTTCTTAA
>NW_015224615.1:0-906 GCF_001447785.1 Gekko japonicus | reverse complement strand
ATCATGGCTAAGACTTGTATGAAGCTGGTTGGGCTTACGGGACCCCAATGCTGCCATAAAGTGACATTTATTCTCATGGATTTGTGTCTGACTGCTGCAGGAAGAGACTTGGCGGCAAACATTTCCACCCAACCATAGAGCTATTGTTTTTCTATAAAGGTGCCTTATGGGCAGAAATTTCATCAAAAACTGTCACCAGGGAGTGAAATATGGTGTGTGATTGTGTGCCTGCTTTTTCAAACACGGCTGGTTTTATATTTTAGATTCTTTTTCTTCCCCCTCCCTGCCTTTCACGTAATGTGATCCATGTTTGAGTTGACGTTTTCAGTTAGCTTTTCTTCGAGTTTAATTGTTCAAGAAATAACAGTGGGGAGTTGGTGTGTATTGCAAATGAACTGATCTTTATTTAGGAGGAAAGTGACAGCCTGTTGGAATTGAAAGGGAGACCGTAAATATACTGTGTATTCATTCCCGTCTTGTCAAGCCCCCTTGGTGCCAGAAAACATGGCTTGCTTTTTTTTCTCTTTTGCAATATCTGCCTCTTACATTTTTTTTTTCCAGGGGAAAGATACACAAGACAGATGATAAGCAATATCTTAACTCTCTTCCAACACAAAAAAGTACACAGCCTGATCCATCAAAAAGCCAGTAACTGACATTTGCACAAAGCGCCTCAATTAATCCATGGCTTCACCATTGAAAAAGATAAATCTCTATCAATGAGCAGACCTGTGCAAAGGCATCCCCTCCTCCCCAGAGAACTGTATAATCTAGGCCTGTTATAATGGCATGGATCCATCGAGGGTTTTAACCTAAATACAGTTACTCTGATTTTCTGGCCCAGCTTGTAATGTAAACTGGTTGTCTATGCTTTAAGAATCGGATTCTAATAAGCAGGGCTATTTT
>NW_015224614.1:0-906 GCF_001447785.1 Gekko japonicus | reverse complement strand
TCGCCCTCTTGCTGAATTGCCTCGCTTCTTATTAGTTAGCTAGAAGAAGTCTTCCTGAAACGGGGCATGGGGGTGGGGTGGGGGGACTGAATGGGAGAGTCAAGTTGGGTGGCCTCTGAAATATGCGGGAACTAGTGAGCTCGTGATGGTGACTTTCGTTTCCCGTATATTAATATGCTGGGTTTAAAAATAAAATGATACTGAGTGGTTCACGTTCAGAAGTGTAAGCGTTTGCCCTCTCAAGGGTTACACACGATGGGACGGAAAGAGGAGATAAATATCTCCGCAAGTACTTGGAGCCGCTGTTTTCGGTTTCTGAGAGCATGCTGACAGGCTTGCGTACCTATTGCTCTGTGTTGGTGGTAATTCCAGGGAGGCATGTAACTTTGTTACAGCAAAGCAAAACAGAAGTCCAGCAGTACTTTAAAGACTAACCACGACCACGTTTACATAAACTTTTTTGAGTCAGTTGGTGATTTATGTCCAATAGAGTGTACTCTGCCTCCTGACAGTTTATGCTGGAGTAAATTTGTTAGTGTTTAAGGTGCCACTGGATTTCTGTTTTATTCCAAATTGGTGGGCATGTATGGTTTACCCCTGACTCCTTTGAGCTCCGAATCTATTTTGGTCTCACAATACCTTTGTGAAGTAGATGAGGTTGAGAGGTTGACTTGCCCAAGGCCACCCAACTTAACTTCATGGTTGAACCAGGGCTTAAACCTGCACCTAAACTTGAAATTTTAGCATCCCAGCAATACCAGAAACCCTATCAGTATTTGTCCATAGATTCATGGATATTTGTGATAAAAATTATGTGGTAGTAGAATTTTCCTGTTAAATGATGCTATGTATTCTTAATAAAAAGGATACACATATTTTTGGTGTGAGCAAAACAAAGGCATTATT
>NW_015224613.1:0-906 GCF_001447785.1 Gekko japonicus | reverse complement strand
AGTGTGGAGCTGCCACTGAGAAGGCCCTACCCCTTGTAGAGGCCAGTCATGTTTCACTTCACAAATATTTATTTATTCAAATTGTGTTTTCTAGTTAATTTCATTTGCCTTGGTGATTGAGGCTCCCTGATATGACTGAATGAAACATAATTTTGTATTGCTTTGCATAATTCTTTTAGAGAGAAAAAAAATCAAAATTTTGTTGCAAGGTTTTAGTCTGGTTATATGTACAAATCTTTCTCAGTTTTTCCTATAAGAAAGGAAATGGATTAACATACAGAGTGGCAAACACATATGTGGCACATTTCCCTTTGATACAGGATAGTGGGACTCTTGCATTTGTTTCTGGATTGAGCCAAAATGTTTGTTTAATTTTCTTTATTATTTCATGTATTGTACTTTAGACCCTTGGTTTTCTGTAAAAGCAGAGCATTTCCATTGCATACAGGTTAGAAATTGCTCACTTTGGGTTGTACTTGGCCTGTTAAAATAATGGTAAACATGTACAAAAATAATGTGCAATTGTTTGTTGTTCTGAGGAGATGAGGTTAGTATTCATTGTTGCTTTCAAGTAACTAGTGTGTGTTCAGCTTTGTAGGTCTCTTAATAGTTTACCAGATTAGAAACATTCTAATTAGGTTTCAGATTCTTTCAGTTCAGCTGAGGTGGAATTTTCCAGTTAAGTGGGAGTTGAGTTGAAGTTGGCTTCACTGTACTTAAATAAATTACACAATGTGAGTCAGATTAAACCCTTACAATTACAAGAACAAATATCAATCCCCTATGTGGAAAGCACACTTATTTCTCCTTGTTAAATGGGTAGCCTCTTATCAACCATCCACTCTGCTATTAAAAGCATAGCTTATCCTAGTCTTTCAGCTGGAAAACAACGTAGTCAAATTGTTC
>NW_015224612.1:0-906 GCF_001447785.1 Gekko japonicus | reverse complement strand
GGTCTTCTGCTATAGCAGGAGATCTCTCAGTCCCAGCCTCTGGCTTTCCACTGTTACCTGGTGCAGCCATAGGAGAAAAATGGGAGAGAAAGAGCCATTGCAGTGATGTCATGATGTCACTCTTGCTTGCATTCCTGGAAATGACATCATGTGTCACTGCAACACTCTAGCAATCCTCCACAGCTCTATGGTAAAACATGACCTAATGACACCTAGCCCTGCCCCTGAAGACTCCCAGGAGTTGCCAGCTGAGGACTGGCAACCCTACTTTGCATGCACAAGCAGGAACAGCAGAATGGTGAGGTGAGGTCACCCATTGGGAGAGAGGACTGTTTTTAAAGCATAGGCGGGGCTTCTTCTCTTCCAGTTACATGACGTTGGTGTCATTGTCTTGTCACTTGCTTGCAGTGCAAGGGCTTGTATTCTGCTGCCTGCCGATGAAAGGTAGATCCTGGAACTGGAAAGCTTGAAGTCTCCTGTTTTAGAGTGAGGAGAGGCAGGCCAAACTGACTGGCTGGCTGGAGGAGTGAAAAAGCATGCCATATACAACAGTGGCTTTCAGCTCCTATAGTAAGTGGATATAAGAATATTGTTGATGGGAAAAAGTAATGTTGGTGATTCGATACATACAGAGATGTATGATAAAGCCAATTGTGCATGCCTTGAGAAGCACTGCTTTGAATGTGATTCTGAGAGGCGGCTGGGCTTGGAACATGATATGACATTTGCTCTTTGGGGGAATGATAGTATCCATGCAGTTCCTAATGGTGATCCAGCTGTGCATGGTGAAAACAAGCATTTCCAAACGTGCAGTGACATTATGGAGAAGAGTGAAATATTTGTGGAGTAAAAAGAAACAGTCTTTCATCCATCTTCATGCAGCAAGGATTTTTTATAGCAAAATCA
>NW_015224611.1:0-906 GCF_001447785.1 Gekko japonicus | reverse complement strand
AGCACAGTGCTGCCATTAAAGGATTGGTATACATTAGTATATCATATTTTATATACATTATTATATGTACTGTTTTCTGTGAAGAATTATCCTATTTGCCTTTTAGAATTGATGTCACTATATTCTTTTGCTTGCTGACATAAACATTTCAAAAATTAACCACTTACTTTTGCTATCTATATAGGACACCCAACAGTGGGAGAATTTATGTAGTAATCTGGGTTCAAAATGCTACCTTATTGCAGAACATGCATGTAGGAATATGTCTAAACATCTAGATGGCCAAAAGAAGAATGCACCAAAATGTAGTGGTCTTGTTGTGAAATACATCAATGAAACTAAAATTTCTGACCTTTTAGAAATGACCAAGCTTTTAGATGGTGAGTAGAGGAGAGAATTGAATTCTAAAATGCCGAGCATGCTGTAGATTTGTCTATGCAATCTGTAAAAGTATGTAACATTTTATATTTAAATACAGTAATTGAGAATGTTAGGAGTGCTTATTAGACAAAATTGACTTTCATCGTGGCTTGACAATAGAGTTAGAGGTTCAAATTCCAAAAATATGGAATGCATTCTTAACAGCTCAGTGCTGCATACTGCCTAAGTGACTGGGCGTCTCTTGTACTATTAGTTTCTGTTATATATTTCCATGGACATTTTAGAAGTCTTCAGCATGTAACAAAACTGCTAAAATAATTGAATAGTAAGCTTCAGAATTTCACTTACACCAGCTGAGGGAGTGTTTTTCATCTATAGAGAAAAACCAGTTTCTATACAAGAAAGACAATTTAGAATTATATATCTCAAATCCTAATCCATAGCCTGGAATATATTAGAAAAGATTATCAGTTCAATTTATCACAGTTGTAGGATGGCAAGATTTACTTTTATTGTAATAGAATA
>NW_015224610.1:0-906 GCF_001447785.1 Gekko japonicus | reverse complement strand
CCTGCAGGTATCCTTTGGTCACTTTCTTTGCTACTTGCAGTCAATAAAGCCATTGAGAGACTCCTCAATAGATAAACAAGCTTTTTTTAAAAAAAGGATGGAAAATGACTCATAGGGAAACAGAGTATAAAGTATATGCTAGCGTTAGGTATTGCATGTGTTGAATTTCTGTTGGCAGTCCAAAAATGCTGTGGTTTCTTTCAAAGGATTATGGCATTCTGGAGCAATGTCATTGTGGCAAATTTGGTTGAGATGACACAATCCTGTCTGGCCATCCCTTGCCAGCAGAGGTCTAAGTTGTTTTGCTTTTTTTTCCTCCCAGAGTTTGGAAACTCCATGACAAGCAGATTTCTTGAGCAGGGACTCACTGCATCTGCTGCTGCGGAAAGCAAACCCAGTGTACCACAGGCAGCCCGGCTCAGCGATCGGACTGATTTTCTGTTGGCTTCTGCCAGTAACCTCTGAATACCAGCAGATGGATCTGTTGTAGGCCAAGAGTTCCAGGGTATTCCCTTCCTGTCTGCCCTTGCCAAATCAAGGTGTATTACCTTTCTTGCATCTTCCACTGCCCAGTTTTATCTTTTCCAAGAGCATCTCCGCAGATACTTAGCAGGGTGCTGTTCATTCTAGGAGGGACTTGCAAATGGTGGTCAACCTTCAGCAAGAACCATCTATAATTCTTCCTATGGAAATTCTGTTCCTATTCACCGATGGGGTCAGAATCTCAATGGCCACCTCGTGAGTAGACAGAACCACCTCTCTATAATCTCCATCCCAAAGCAGTCTGGCCAGTGACCATGTTTAGTTGGGGCTCGGAATACATGAAGAACAGCCGGAGTGGGACCCACCGTTGAGTTAACTGACATGCATATCATCTGCTTAACGTCCCATAATCCTGTGACACTC
>NW_015224609.1:0-907 GCF_001447785.1 Gekko japonicus | reverse complement strand
TTTGTTTTGCACATCTTATGAGCTCGGTAGTGGAATGGACATTTTCAATAAATAAGGATGTAGCCCTAGCACATTTGCCTGGCAGTAAGCCCTTGCAAACACAGGGGGACTTGCTTTTGAGTGGGCGCACAGAGGGTTGTGCAGCATACAAAACTAGTTTCAGATCAGAGCTTAAATGAAACTAGATGTAAAATACTTAGTGCTTGGACTTCCAATATGGGCCTTTGTGTGTATGGTTAAGCACACCCTGACCTCCTCTGATGCAAATCACTTGCTCCCAAAGTTGCTTTCTAGCTAGGAATGAGCCAAGAACAGCCAACCTCATTTGGGCATGTGTGTTGCCATTGTCCTTAATATTACTCTTCCCTGTAAAACACACACACAAAAATAATTACTTGCTAGTTAAAAGCAATTTCTTATTTAATTGCTGAAAGGTGATTTTGGGAGTTCTTAAGCTACAACCATACTGTATTTGGAATATATCTGCATAGGCATTCTGCTGTAAGCACCTAGCTGCAAAAAATAACACTGGCCAAAGCACATCCTGCATAGTGCATGCTAGAGAGAAGGCTTGGCTGAACTTTTGCATGTAAATTAAGGGAATTTTTCAGTAGTCAGTCTAGTCCCCATAGTGGCCAACCAGCTGTGCTGTGAGTCATGCACCATGGACACAAGGCGCCAGAGCACCTTCTTGTTCCTGCTCTCTCAGAACATGAGGCTTCTGTTTCACGATTATGACTACTAGTCCTTCATGGACCTATCCTTGTGAGCTTTCTTGTTGCCTTTAAAAGCCATCTGTCCAAGAGGCCCTCTCTACATCCTGTGGCAGTGAATTCCACAAGATGGATTACTGTAACCCGCTCTACACTGGCTTGCCTTTGAGACTGACCTGGAGGCTCCAACTAGT
>NW_015224608.1:0-907 GCF_001447785.1 Gekko japonicus | reverse complement strand
AGGGATTGAACCTGGGCTCTTCTGCATGCAAAATAGATGCTGTGTTCCAAACTATGGGTCTTTCCCAGGGGAAGAGATTGCCAGAGTATAAGGCTTGGCTTGTGCATGGCTGTGCATGATTCAGAAGGAGTAATAGCATCCCCTTTGCCATTTCAAGGGATCCTGAATGCCACCTCTCAGTTTGCACAGCATAGTTCAGCATGGGGCAGCACAATGCCTAGTCCTTGCATGTGGTCCTGCAAAAGTAGTCATGCACTTGTAGTTGTGTTGGGGGGGGAGTCAGTGTTGTTATAAATTTTTTGGGGGGAGATGTCTGAATATATTTAGCCAATTCTATTGACTACTATTAAACTGAAAAAAAGATTTATATTATGTAAACTACATTACTGATTAGTAAATTAGTTGTAGTTGAACTTTCATAACCGTGGTTGTTTTGACAGAGATGTTTTGTTGGCCAGACTACAAAGAGTTGTTCAATGAATGAAACATAATGTCTTAAATTATACTACAGGTTTGTTTTTAGAATGGCTGAAATTTTGAAATACAGAAGTTGCTAATAAAAATCAGTCAGTATAGAAGAATTCCATGTGAGAGTAAAGATATTCATTTTGTGCTTAAAATAACATTTACATTTTTTATTATTATAGATAATTTCACTAATTGGATGTATAATATAGTTCATTTCCTTAGTAAATTGGAAGTGTTCAAAAAGCATTTCAGTATTGAGATCTGCATATATTCTATATGTTTCATGAAAAAAATATTATTCCTAGGGCTACAGAATTGGTCCTCTAGATCCAGTTTTGGAAGTAATGTTTAGCTGAGGAACAAATTACCTATTATACTGGAAAGCTGTGATCAGATCTACCCAGGCCTCCGTTCCTGCCGGAGTGCACCGGAGCACCAC
>NW_015224607.1:0-907 GCF_001447785.1 Gekko japonicus | reverse complement strand
AAAATACTCTGATGTAAAGTATGTAAAGTTAGGGAACTGAGAGACGTAAAGAAGACTGTTGAGTAATCCTGGCACTCAGGGTTTTAAACAGTTAATGAGTCCATAGGGCTACATGGATTAACTGTATTTCCTAAAGTGTGACCTGGAATATCAAAACTCACACACTACCTACACATTTCAATCCTCTCACTATGTGGTCACATTACCTAGAGACACACATGTCTGGCCTATAGCAAATATATTCCCTGTACATCAGGCAAGAGACCCTAAAGGACACTTTCGGATAGCTATGTGTGCATAAGGGGGCAGCTCTCACTAAAGCTTGATTTTGAGAAAGACTGTTTTCTGATAGAGTCCAGTTTGACAGGTTTGGACCAGGTTCAAGAGCTAACATCCCCAGAATGAAGGAATGAACCTTATCATCTTAAAAGTCTTTATTGTTGCATAGCTGGAATAAAGCAGTTAAATGATGTTTGGATTGTATGTGGTTCGTTTCCCATGGGGTTCTGCTTGTTTTTATGCTAAGGATAAAAGATATGTAGTAATTCAAAGTTAGCCTGGAATCTGACAGGTTAACAAAATGAACTAACAGACGATACATGTATATGATGCTCTCTATCTTTGTGATTAGTAACATAGAAACACTGGAGCAACTTACCTAAATGTGCAATGAACTCATGTGCAGAGTCAACATATTTTAGAATCTTTCTCAGAAACTTGTAGGCAAACCTTTTTTCCATAGATGAAGCATCCAACTCCAAGTCATTTAAACCTCTAGGGGGAAAATTAAAAGAACAATCTACTTATTGTGGCTTAAATTGTATTATTTACAGCAGATTAGTTTACCATAAATGATAGTTTTTCTTTTAAAATATCATTTCAAAATGTCAATTTTTATTGTAACTAT
>NW_015224606.1:0-907 GCF_001447785.1 Gekko japonicus | reverse complement strand
TTAATGAATAATCTAGAGATGTGTTCCCTTATCATATAAAACATCATGCTATTCTTCGATTCTCTGCTGTTGTCAGGTTGGACTCTTTAATAGACAATCATCAGGAAACTCAACAGCTTTCCTCATAAACCAGAAAATTTCAGGATCACAGCCTACATTTAATGATTGCATTTATAGCAGCAGGCCTGGCTTCAGTCCTGCATCAGAATCTACTAAGAGAGACACTGGCACCTTTGTGGAATTCTCGTGCAGGAGTCAGCTGCAAATCTTGGAATAATCCTGGGCTACAGCAGCAAATATTTTAGAAGTGCTTTAGCAAACAGGTTGTGCAAATGATATTAACAGGGAAATAAGAAGAAAGTGATTTGGGATTTTCTTTTTTAAAAAAAGATGCTGAAATTAAGGCTCATTGCTACTGAATAAACAGTATATTTAGAGCTATTATTTCCCTTCATTATTGTCGAGTTGCTCAATAAAACCAAATGTGTTATTTGTCCGGCACAGTGACAGTGTATTTCCTTAATGACACAACATCATTGTGTGCCTTAGGAAACAGCTGCACAAGCCAGGAAAGTGATGACACATACTTGGAATTTTCTCCATCTCTCAACCATGTTTTTTGATGACTATCCCATGAAATGAATAAAAGCTATCCGGTGTAAATGTTAGGCAGGTGCTATCCAGCTGCACAACAAACACGGAAAGTGTCGTTCATGAGAACTTTATCTTTTCCCTCTCACCCCCTCCGGTCAATGTCCTCTTTCCTTATCCAGACTTAATAAAATATTTCCCCCCTATCTAGTATTATAAAAATGTGATCTTCCTGATCTTTTTGTACCAAATAATTATTTAACCAGTTTTCTTCTGTAAGGAGAAACTTTCCAGCTTCCTGATATTTTGTTTATGT
>NW_015224605.1:0-907 GCF_001447785.1 Gekko japonicus | reverse complement strand
GTAGTGGAAATGCACCAAACTATTTTCTCAGAAATCCCTGAGACAGAGGGAAAAAGTGTTTGTACTGAATGAGGTGAGGGTATTTCCCAGCTGACCACACTGCTTCACAAATGTGAGGCTTGTCCTTACACTAAGACAGGATACAGTTGATGTTAACAGCTGTTACTGATAGGAGATGTTCCTGGCCACAGACACCACCTATATTTCCAGAAAAAAAGTTGGCTATAGTGGGAATCTCAGGCTGGGTACTTGTTCAGACAGGGCAAAAGATACCCTGTGTATCACAGCGGAACTCAGCTCCCCTGTAAAACCAGACTTCATGACCAACATCTCTGCTGTCTTGACTGAATAGAGCTTTTGCCTATTTCAGATTACCTTGAAAGCATGTTGTGTTATTTTATGTATTTGACTTTTAAACATGAAGGCATTCGGCAATTTTTGTTGTTGTTTTGGTGCCCTGAGGCATCTGTGTTCTTCTAGGGGTATTTCTTCTTCTAAAGATATCCATAGATATTTATGACCCTCATATAATTGCCTTGAGAGTGTTTCCTAAGTGTTCCAGTTTTTAATGCCTCATTTGACAACAGCCTTGGTAGAAGCATGCAAACAGCATCCTGGGTGTTGCCTGCACAAGGGGGCTTTGTTTAACAGGTCTCATCTTTTAATGCTGAGAGATCAGAAATACGGATAAGTAGTCTGCACACACCCTCTTGTCAAGAGCCTTCAATCTACCAGGGTCTATTCAGAAGGGGCTTGGGAATTGTCAAAGAGGCTGTAAACAAGCTTGTCAAGGCAACATACAGGGATGCTGTTGAATACCAGCTCAGAGAGGCTGCTGTTCTTCAACATTTCCTGTATCATGAAAGGAGAATGAGCATGGAGGCAAAGAAAGAAACACTGTTCTTGA
>NW_015224604.1:0-907 GCF_001447785.1 Gekko japonicus | reverse complement strand
ATCATTGACACTGCAATCTCAGGAGACAGAAGAACAAAAAAGAAAGAACAGGAGAAGATCACCAAATACCAAAACCTATGAATAGAGTTAGAGCACCTTTGGGAAAAGGAAGTTACCATCATGCCAGTTGTCATTGGAGACCGTGGAACAGTGCCTAGAAGTCTCAAGAAATGCCTGGATATTCTGGGTGTTGAGCAAATAATACCAGCTGAGCTCCAGAAGAAAGTGTTGCTTGGATCAGCAAGAATTCTTCAAAGATACATCTGCAATTCCCAAGAATGTGGTTAGATCTCAAATTGCAGAAAACCATCTATTAGTCAAATATATGATTGTGACAATCCATAACAATAATAAAAGGCCCCCAGTGGCAGAGGGGAGGAAGTGGCCATTGTGGGGTCCGGTGCAGAAAAAAATGGGTACTGCATTGGCAGGGCCAGAAAAACCCAAACTTGTCTTCTCGCATGACAGCTATCGAGGCTTTGATGCAATTTCCCCCAGCTTTTGCAGCAAAACAGATTCAGGAAAGATCAGAGAAAAAACAATGAAACCTGGGAGGTGCATGAAAAATCCTTGTGGAGAGGGCAATGTTCAGGAAGGCTTTTCCTTGAGGTGGAGGCGGAGCCATCACTGAAGAGGCTCAGATATGGACTGCAACTGCCAGAACTTGCCTAGAAGAGGGTACCCAAAACAGCTCTAGATAAGAGGAACAAGGATATTGTATGGGGACATATCAAGAGAGGAATCATCAGAGGGTAACAACAGGGAAAAGCTCCTAACTGCACATTCACTAGAATCTGGACTTTTAAATTAACATTAATATCCTTCCTTTCGTTTGCAAAAGAAGATAACAGAGGCTAATGAAAGAAATATGAAAGACGACTGGTAAAAGCAAGCCAGTAGCAGTACC
>NW_015224603.1:0-907 GCF_001447785.1 Gekko japonicus | reverse complement strand
GTGACTGCTAAGGTCATCTTCTGAGGTTTCAGGGCCCATCACCTTATAAGATTAGGAGGTGGCAAGGGGACAGATGGTCCTCTTGATGGTTACACCAAAACTATGGAACTCTCTCTCCAAAGGGATATTCATTTGTCTGCTTCTGTCACTCTTCTGCCAGCAGGCAAAGACTTTGTTTCATCTGGTGTTCCCTCAATGATCCTCCCCTTCCTCACATTATTGTTTCATGAGTTATACATATTTATTTTAATGTTGGTTTTAATTGCTTTTATGAATTGTTTTTATTATATGTTTTTATAGTTTTAATTGTTAGCCACTTTGGTGGCCTTGGTTGGACAAGAAATTGGCATACAAATTTTGTAAGTATGCAAGTACGAAAGTAAATAAATAAACATAATCATAAGCTCCTGACCACTCAGAATAACACATAGCTTGTTTCTGTCCCAAACATGCATTACCAGTTCTCAAAAAGATCATTCCTGGGTAATAATTAAAAAATGAAAGATTAAAAAATGATGTAGTTCAAAAGTCACACAAACCTACAGTTTAATTAAACTAAATATGCTTAGCTAAGGAACATTTAACCAGTCATGGTTTGAAGCTGCTTCTATAACGTTAGTTAGTCATTTATGGTTACACAGGAAAAACAAATGTGGACATCCTGGTCGTTCTCTGGCACCAATCCTACACACTCCCTGGGCTCCAGAGTCTCCTGGCCAAAACTGAAAACTCTTCCATTTTTTACCACCTGTTGCTAGCATAGTCTCCCTGAATGATAAAACCAGCAATTGTCAAAGACAGACAAGACTGAATGACCACTTTCAAGTTAAAACTTTGCAGTGCAAATGAATCATAGTTAAATCGATGTTTTTATGTTATGCCTAACTCAAGAAAGGATCTAAAACAA
>NW_015224602.1:0-907 GCF_001447785.1 Gekko japonicus | reverse complement strand
TGGAACAAATACTTCCCTTCCCTTCCTTGGAGAAGCAACATCAGTGCTGGCAAGGGGAGACATGGATCAAAGAATCAGAGAATCTGACAAGTTTTGTTCCCCGCATTGCCAGTTCCGCTCAAGAGCATGAAGGTAAACGAAGGAAGAGGAAACCTGCCCTTTTGAAACCGCCAGGGCTTTCTCCACAGCAATGGGAGGAGAGGATAACGTCTGCAAAAGTAATTCCTAAATGCATATAATTCTAGAAAGAACATTGGACAAAGGGCTGGAAATGTGCTTCAGACAGAGCACAGCTGTTTACAGGTGGCCGAAAAGCCCCCGGAAGGTTACGCCGCGGTTGTACAGCCACCTTCCTGCGTTTCCATCCACTGATTTCCAACCCTGATACCAGCATATTTTACAAGCGCGTAACAGCATTTCACACATGCGCACCAAATGCGGGGCTCAAAGACATCTCGGACGGCACATGGGAAACCTGTCCGAAAATTCAAACGCCTGTCGCTGCCAAAGAGAACGATCCTGTGTTTCAGGGAGGTTATTTTCACCGCTTAGCACGTCTGGTTACATTGTTGGCAGCAGATTTTTTTAAAACTCTGCTGGCTATTTTCGTTATTGAATGGACGCGTGAGCATTTGAGAAGCTGTGTTGGTGACATTGTGTCCTGACAGAACAGGCTTGACAAAAGACCCATCGCAAACTATGCCGTTGTGGATCATATGCTCAACAGTTGTGTTTGTTTTTTAAATAGGACAGTGCATAGTGTGGCATGTGATTGTACTTTGCACGTCTGAGCTGCTGCAATGTACCGGTCATTTTCCTTGGGTGCGCACCCATGCTTTGTTTAGAATGACATTCCATCACAAGACTGGGAAACCTGTAGGACATTCAATGGGTGACCTCAAAGTAG
>NW_015224601.1:0-907 GCF_001447785.1 Gekko japonicus | reverse complement strand
GGGTCCGACCCAAGGTGACCACCTGAGTGAGAACTACAGGACCAGACGGGAACGCAAGCGAGAGAGGTGGCAGCCGCGTGCCTGGCGGCCCCTTCTCCCGTCTCCTAGTAAGTGGCAGAGAGACAGGCGCATCACTTACGGGGAGCGGGAGGAAGGTGACTTTGAGAGAGTCGTCCGCTTGCCTGGGAGCATCACTGGATGAGATTTTTAAATTTGTGTTGACAGGGAAAGCAGGCTGGGAAGACGGGGCTCTGTGCCTGCCGTGGTGAAGAACAGGAGAGCGTGGGCTTCCCTTTGCCCCCTTCCCCGCCCCCGCCTGACAATCTCTATCATCCTGGCACGGCATCGTCAGGAATTACATTTGCAGTAGCACCCACTGGAGTGTTAACACGGAAGCTGTTTAGCACACAAAGCAAACAGCACACACACACACACACAAGACACTCACGCAACAGGGTACTCCGACAGGCCTTCACTGAAGCTAATTATGTGCGAGGGAGCGTCTCCCTTATCTCCCGCTCCTGGCTGGGTTTTGTAACAGAGAGGCCTCCCGGATCCCTCAGACCATCCCTTCCTGCCTCTTATCAAAGCAGTGATGGATGGGGGAGGGTTTTGCGAGACACTCCGGGTTGTCCTGGTGGTGCAATCCATGCAGCAGGTGCAGAATGTAAAGGGGGAAGGAGACAGAGACATCGGAGCACGTTTTGAGCAGCACAGCACCTGCATATGGGATGCGCCGCTTCAGGGGGCGGGCAGGGCTCATCTGTCTGAATGTTCCTCTGTGCAAAAAGAGGAAGGAAATAACCCCCTCTATGTAGAAAGCTAGCATGTCAGGGGAACGATCGCCGCTCGACCTTCGCCGCTTCCTAAGTGCAGGGATTTTTATTCAGGGGGGAGAACTGCATGG
>NW_015224600.1:0-907 GCF_001447785.1 Gekko japonicus | reverse complement strand
AGCAAGGGAAACCTTTACCTTTAACCTAATATATGATTAGAGGACTATGTGGGTGAATCTGCTACACCTTTCAGCATTCCCTATTGTGACTCTCCTGCACTGTAGTTTAGAGAGACTACTGTATGCAATTCTGAAACTGATGAAGTTTCATCTAAGCCTCTAGAGGGAAAACTTCTTTTCAGAACTCTAGTAACACTTCACAGATATTCTTGTGCTCTATCCTATACTTTTCTCACTGCTTTCAAAAGACCAGGTCCAACAGCACGCGGGTATGCATATACACAATAAGCCTCAAGCTAAGCTTTGACTGAGAAGGCTAGCGTTTCAATTTCCACATCCTTCTGCATCCTATATTATAAAGGTCCAGTAACAACCACACTGTATTTAATTGTGGCAGCTGTGTTTGCCAGAAAAGTTGGAGTCAGTTATTTGCAGGTTTTATCTTACACACCTTTCCATATCTGAACTTGAGCAACAACAATTAAAGTATAAAATAGCCCATGCCAAAATTAATTGTGTTTTGGTAAATTTTGAGAAATACACCCAAACGACTATTTTTTAATTTCATTTTTTCTCTAAAGAACAATAGAGCCCTCTAGTGGAAAAACACAAAGATTACCAATTATGGGTTACTCTAGTTTTAGGCAAAACAAAGTCCTTGGGGGCCAGGCAGGCAAATACATATTAAGGACACATCGAATTTTAAAAAGTTATGTGACTGTAGCATAAAGTTGTCATTAAGCCTATGAAAGCAGGAACTTGGTTTTTTTAATGAACAAACCTGGATATAATGGGGCACTAAAGATGATCTGGGGGAACACGACCATCAGAAATCGGAGGAAGAAACTAAGAAGTCTAGCAGCACCTCAAGGAACAAAAACATTTATTTCAGTATGAGCTTTCGTGA
>NW_015224599.1:0-907 GCF_001447785.1 Gekko japonicus | reverse complement strand
TTTTTTTGGAGTAGTGTACCACCTCATTAAAATTTTGTACGCCTGTAGGCGAATGCTAAGTGATTTGGATGACAACGTATGAGATGTCCAAATCTTTTCCCAGTCTTTCTCTGACAAAATAAGGGAACAGTCCGTTTGCCAACTCTTTTGGTATGCCGTTGGATGTACGGGGTATGATTCTATTAACAGTCTATATATTCCAGAAATCCCTTTCTGAGATACCGTTTGATTTTTCCCCAACAGTTGTTCAAACAACGTAAGTGAGCGCACAGACTTGTTACCTGCATTCCATGCATAAAAGAGAGAGGCTAATTGAGAATATTCATACCATGGTAACTGACTTTCTTTTCTTTGTTCCAGAAATGCTTGGGGAGCCAGAGTATTATTTTGCAAAACATCGATAAAGCGAGTTAAATGTAGTGAGCGCCAGGTCATAAAGGATCCTTTTTCTCTAGCCGGGGGAAACCAGGATTGATTAACGAACGAGGTAAGTGGAGATGGGGAAGGAGCCAATACATGTTTACGGTTATCCCATACTTTAAATAAATTTGTCAAAAAAGGGTTTAGGCTAATTCCCTTAGGCCTCAAGCATGGTTTCTCCCAAAGTAACGATTGGAATGGAAGATCAACAGTATATTGTTGTTCTATAATTTTCCAGTCTAGGTTTACAGTTGAATCATAAAATTTTAAAAGTCCTAGGAGTGTGACCGCGTCATGATAAATATTCAAATCTGGGAGTGCCACTCCTCCTTTTGAAATTGGTCTTTTTAAAACATTTATGCTAATCCTAGGCCGTAAGGAGTTCCAAATAAATTTAGATAAAGCTTTTTGCCATATTTTATACCATTCTTTGTCTATAGTGATAGGGATGGAGCGAAAACAAATATAAAAATTTTGGAAAAAAAAA
>NW_015224598.1:0-907 GCF_001447785.1 Gekko japonicus | reverse complement strand
TTGTAATTCTGGGAGATCTCCAGGCCCAAATTGGAAGTCGGCAGCCCTAATCTGAGGAGAATCCATCAGTTGTGGGATTTGACATTATGACATTTATTTTATTTTCAGGGTGGGAAATTAATTCAAATTCGTTAACATGTGGGCTTCCAGAAAACTAAGTGTTTTAGATTTTTCTAACTGCTTCCTAAATAACTAAGTACTTATGCTTATTTAGAAAGACTGTCTGATCTCTATTCCTTGTTCTGCCACTGAAGTCTTGATGGCTTGGTAAAGACACTAGGGGTTGGTCAACATCTTCTAGATTATTAAAGTGTCATTTCAGTGGCAGTTCTCACATGTAATTCATGAGATGGCTCTGAAGGAAGGACTGCTTCACACATCATGGCAGATAACACTGTGCATATACTGCATTTACGGATGATGTGCAAAATAATATTTGATGCAGATATGTGTACACTGAGATATGATGACAAAGAACTAAAACTACTTGCAGAGGCCTCAAAAGCTATCCAATAGGGATGAGTTTCTGGTCTTGATTTAACATACTACCGGCTCTGCTTCTACTATGATAATGTGTAAGGTCATGTTGACACTGTAGCTTATCTACCCACAAGCTGGTATAATGTTCACATTCTTATATCACCATGTGTCTCCAACATCTGCTCCATTCTGAATGTGCATTTTCTTTTCCCTGTGTCTGCACATGCTGCATTGTGTATGCTTACAGTTAATTTCAGCCTAGCAGCCTTTTCCTGCAAAATCAGATACAGAGGGACTGGCTATGTTTACTTGAATTTGGGGAAGACATTTTGTATAAGCTCAAATGTGCTCTTTTCTTGGTTATTATTTCATGTGTTAAGAATGAGATCTCTGCTGGATCAAGCAGTGGTCCAGCATCCTGTTTCCA
>NW_015224597.1:0-907 GCF_001447785.1 Gekko japonicus | reverse complement strand
GGGGGGGGGGGGGGGGGGGAGAGAACACAACACTCTAGGATGCAGAAACAATCGCGGTCTTGAACCACCCATATCACACTGTTAAGGAACTCTGCAAAATCCAGAGTGGCTCCTTTGGAAGGAACACATTTCTATTACTAAGATATATCTGTAGCTTCCATAGTATGATGCGCTTTGTGTCGGAGACGGATGCACTTTTTCTCCAGTGCACTATAATGAGAATCTGTGACAGCCAGTGGAATGATGAGTTATGCAGCAGTTTTGGCCATGACGCTGAGTGGAAGCATGACTGACTCATGCTCCCTCTCCCTACGCACCATGCCACATCTGAAGCCACCCCAAAGTGTTGATCAATAACATGGGGCGACATAGTCTTCTTTTTTTAGACCCCGCCTGTCCTGTGTTGATTAGGGTTCTTTTCTCTCCCCCTTTCAGAAACGTTGCTTCAAGTTCTGTACTGCTCCATAATTCATCAAAGATGCAGAAACTTTTGACTGCGCCAACATTCTTCCCTCTGATCTCGTAAGGGAGTCTTTCTCTCTCTCTGCTCTACCCAATGAACTGCGTTAATGCGACAATAATGTTCAAGGTCAGAATGCAGGCTGTGGCGCCCCAGATGATGCTTCTGACTAATAAGGCGCCAATGTGCGTGCGCACATATCCTTATGTCTTTTACGCAAGCAGTCCGCTCAATTACATCGCAGGCTAGAAGGAGTCGTTCACTGCGATGGGGTTGTTCTCTCAACCTGAAGTTGTTTTTCCCCCTCCAGGGACTACCCTCGCCCCACCTCCCTTTCACTTCTATGATGGCCTGTATTTAGGAGACTTTAGGAAAATCCTCTTTCACAATGAAATACTCGGATTCTAGTCATTCCTTGTTATGTTTACATGTTGATCTTTGTACGTG
>NW_015224596.1:0-907 GCF_001447785.1 Gekko japonicus | reverse complement strand
ATGGTCCCTTCCCATGTTCCACTCACTAGGACTAGACTATGACTGGGGAAACCTGGGTTCATACTGAGTGATCTTAAGCCAATCCTCCTCCTCTGTTTGGCCTACCTTGTTGAAAAAGAGGGTTGTTATTTTTTTTAACCTGAGGAGAATATGTCTGCATAGGAGAGATGATTACTTCCCTTCTCCCCAATCTTCTAAACTGTGGCAACTTCCCATTTAGGCAATAATCCATGAAAGTGGTCCCTGAAGATCATATGTGTAGCTGAGGCTAATAAGTAAAATTATTAGGTGCCAGAGTCCCTCAAATGCTGTGCTTCTGCAAAGTTCAAAGAGCCATCAACCAGCTCATGAAACCACAGTTTATGTTTCAGTCAATTCCGGAAAAGCCAAGCATCGACTTCTCAATTGTTCAGTCCCTTCAGTTTTTCCATGTTCTCTGATGTAAAGTGCAGTGGCCAGAGGTGACTCGATTCGAAACTGAAATCTGTATTTTTATAGTTCTGTTGTGATACCCTTTTGTAACACAGAGATGCGAGGCGATCCAGCATACACACTTGGGAGATTCTTTTTCAGACTAAATTTATCTCAGTAATTCTAGCTTTGTTATTCAGCTGTTGCACGAGAGCCAGGTGTCTTTACTCGTTAACATGTACGCCCTTTCATAGAAAATCCTGCTCAAAATGTAAAAACAGATGCCTTTTATAATAAGCTTTATCTTTTTCAGTCCTGGAGTGTGTAGTTTATTTAGGACCTACATAACTATCATGCCTACTCAGGTTCTAGTAAGTGAAGGGCATTATTGTGGTCAGTCCCCTTGTAAAATACTCACTGTTAGACTTACTACTAGAGGAAAGATTGCAGAATTTCCTGAGTGTCCAGCTGGAAGAATTAAAATTGACCTGGATAG
>NW_015224595.1:0-907 GCF_001447785.1 Gekko japonicus | reverse complement strand
CCGCCACCACCCTGGACTTTCGGGTCCCTAGGGAGTCCCAGGGTATCTCCCAAACACTTGCTGACTGAGCAATATGGACGTGAATGACCCAGGCAGACACCAAAATACATTAAGCAGAACAGGCTTTATTATGTGAACGATTGGGGCAAGGTGCTTCAACTAGGTAATGGGGGGGAAAACTAAAAGAGAATAAACTTAACGTAGATGCCTTACTTTGGTTCGACTACCAGGCCCTAGCCTGCCTAACTCACTCATGATATTCCCCTTCTCCCAGCCCGGCCTGTCCCTCACTGGACCCAGCCGCAGGGAGGCAAAGGACGGAGGGGCTTCTCCCCTTTTCTCTCATAGAGTCCCCAGCAACCATCAACCATCAGCCAGCAACTGCTTTTACTGTCTTCTCCCAGACTTCATTCCCAACAGACTCTAATGGTCTCTTTAGAATCTTCTCTGACTCTCCCAATGCCTTCTGGGAGTTGTAGGCCTAGCCGCCTCCTACTGCCACCCAGGCCTCTTAGGCTGGCTAGGCCGTACTGGCACAGGCCAGATCATGACACCTCCCATCAGAGATAAGCCCTTACCTGCAGGGGTGGGCAGAATGGTGCTGGTTTCCCATGTGCCTGCAACCCCAGAGGACAGAGAAGGTCAAGGCTTTTCCCCACCAGGAAGGCCAAAGAGCTGGGCCGCAGTTCACCTCTGGGGTGAAGAGGAACCCCCGCTACTTTGTTGGGGAGAATGCCCCGGGTTTCCTAAGTGCGACTACCCATACCTGGGCCTCTCTCAGGCCACCGAGGCAAGACCTCAGGGTGGGGGGACAGACGCTTGCTACCGCTAGCAACGGGGTGGTGAGGCAGGAGGCCGATATCAGAGGACAAGTGGGGTGAGGAAAACCCAAGCGGCCTCGTTCTGT
>NW_015224594.1:0-907 GCF_001447785.1 Gekko japonicus | reverse complement strand
GTATAATGGATGGAATCCATTGCAGTCTTTATTCCAGCAATGATTTGTTCTGAAGAGAAGTTTTAAAGGAAGCCAGAGCCAGCCACTAGTGTGAGATGAAGTGTGATAGACCATGGCCATACCTATAAAAAAAAACCATGTCCCACAACCACATCATACTCACCCCCCACACCCAGGTCTGGCAATCAAAGGATTCTTTGCCACTTATCAGGAGGACGGGCTCAGCCCTGGGCCTCCAGCTACCAATCCATTGCCAATGCGTATCACAGCACAACAAAAGGACCACGGTGTACTTAGTTTTGTTATAATACCTAGCACAGGACAACCAGAGCTACATGCAGCCTGAAGTTAATTCCCAGCTACTGATAATCACAGAAGTTTGGTGCCATATCCCCATTTTGTCTACCCTTCATGCTTTGATTCTCTAAATGTTTCAGAACTGTCATTTACAAACTGAGCTCACAAAATTTACAGAGAATCCCTCAAGGACCACTGGGCTGTAATTTAAAATATCTTTCCACAGACTGGTGGATTGTTACTGCTACTATCCACTATAAAAAAGAAATTGCTATAACTATCTGCTCACAATTCAGCTTGAGGTTCGGAACTTAGGTACACTGCACTGAAAATAATTTAAATAATTCAGCAGCATGCCTGCAGGGATGTATACAAGAAGCATGAAAAGAATAAAGAACACTGCCTGCTAATGGATATTACAGTGAGCATTAGAAACTCTGGACTTCCAACTCCAGGCTGTTTTTCCTTTAAGTGCTTTTAGAAGTCATGCACAGAATGTGTAATCTTAAAATCCCCTCCTTGCCAGGGAAACAGAGTAGATCATGGGGGGACTTTCCAAACTATCAGTACAGACAAAACTAAAGAAAGCAACAGAAAGCTAATTGTTAAT
>NW_015224593.1:0-907 GCF_001447785.1 Gekko japonicus | reverse complement strand
CTTTCAAGCAAGGGAAATATTTACCTTTATGCCATCATTAGTGGTGAATCAACTTTGAACTCAACCCATCTCTCAGCACATGATGACACCACTGTGGTATCATATAGATCAGCTCTCGTATATTTATGTTTGGCAACTGATTCTGGACAACAAGTTCATACAAACACACAGCATACACTAGAAGAGGACAAGAATGCACTATAGGCAAATAGAACAAATGTGGAAATGTTCCCACTAGCGCAAAGTTCTATGAACAGGTCTCTTGGTGCTCAGAAACTAAATTGTTTGTACTTACCAAAGAGGAGTTCCTTCTGCTCAGCTCTATGTCAGCCCAGGAAAAAAGACAAGTCATGTAAGGAAAACCAATCAAATTCCAGTTTAGATACTAATTACTTTTACATTCTCCAGACTGCTTGGGAGAAATGCTAACCTTTTCAATTGCTAAACGAGTTGGCTTTATAGTAAAGTGTCATTGTTCCAAAGGTAGTCAATAATTCTTCTCAGAGAGAGCTGGTCTAATCCTGGGAACAATGTACACTTAAACTTCAGAGAAAATCATTCTAAGCCTAAATTGATCAAGAAAATACACAGAGCTGATCAATATATTGTTGGTATAATTGCAATGAATGATTCTGAGGCACTGCATGCATAGTAATTTACAGTCTATTCATCACATGTGGAATGCAGATAAGGTAACTGGGGATGAAGAGAGGGAGGATAGTTTATTGCTTCATGGTAAATGGGATTCATGAAGCAGAGTATGTGGGAAGGGGAAGTGGAAGAAACGTCCAGGTGTTAACTATAGAAAAGATAATATAGTGATGGTATATCAGCATCTCTGACATCTCAGGATGATGCTTCAAGAGGCACCACAAGGTTAATAGGACTTTGTTGTTGTTCAGTCGCA
>NW_015224592.1:0-907 GCF_001447785.1 Gekko japonicus | reverse complement strand
TCACAGGGTTGTTTTGAGGATCTAAAGGAAGAGGCAAGAGGCTGAGAGCTACATTATTCCACTCTGAGTTTCTTGGAGGAAGAATAGGGGGGGAAATGTGGGAGATTTAGAATTCTTGCTCGCTTAGGGCCCCTGACAGAATACAACCTTTTTGGGTTGGGGTAGGGTGGAGGTTAGAGAGATGTGTTCTGTATCTTGCCGCTGAATGGCAGCAAGCCAAGGAGAATATGCATTTCATTCCCAACGACTTGGAAAGGGCAGCACCGAGTGCTTGCTGGTCAATTCCCATTTTCTGTCACTGCGGTCATATGTCACCCCGTTCAGCAAATTTCAGTAGTACAAAGTAAATCTAAATAAAAATGGGGGGGGGGATTCAGAGAGCAAATTGCTCTGTTCACCCATTTCGCAAGGATTTCTACCGATTGTCTTTGCCATATCCCCGTTAGCTCCTGTCTCTTGTTTTTCCACATTACTGATTGCAGCTACCCTTTTGCTTTGTCTATTTTTAACTTTTTCTTTGTCTGGAGGTTGCCAAAGGCTAGAAGGACAGAGCTTGGGGGGGAGGGGGGGAGAGACAAGGGTTCTGTGTGATTTGATTGACATGACGACACGCAATCTTCTAAACAGTGGCAGTGGCTCTTTTGAGGGCACTGGTTGCTTTGAGCGTTTTGGCAGAAAGGTTCAGCCACCTGCTTTTAACCCTTAATATCCCATCGCAGCCATTTTAACGCAAAGCATCCAGTGGTATGGCCGCATGCACTCTGTGTTTGATCCGTGAGTTATCTTGGCCTTATAGGATGTTAGCACTGCAGTGGTGTAGGGAGCAGAGGCAGCACTTATAGCCAGTTTCCAGTGCCTCTTTGGAGAGCAAAGTGTACCCTGGAGGTGACTCAGACATTTAGGCCCG
>NW_015224591.1:0-907 GCF_001447785.1 Gekko japonicus | reverse complement strand
TTCAGATATTTTGGTGCCTTCACCGTTTCCATATATGCCACATTTTAGTGAGGTTTACTGCCATCTACTTCTTTTCCCCTGCACATCCTAATAGATAACTCTAGACTCTCTTGGTCCAACATTTATATAGCACTAGTATTGCAGAATATCCTGTCCACTTTAATTTATCTCTCCTAATCTGCTCAATAATGTCTGTGTTGCTTTCATTTATTGTCAGGCCTATTGATCCTCTTCTAATCTAATTCTCATCATTACGCTGTCTCTATTCTTTTGGTGACACTTAAACGTCCTTGAGGATGGAAGCATGCCTGACTGAACACTAAAGTAAAAAGTTCTCTTTTGCAAAAATTTGCTCACTCATGACCTCGGCAAAACAGGCTTGAACTTGTCATGCAATCAAAGTGGTGCTGAAGACTGTGAATGCCATTTATTAGTTGCTATATGTGGTAATAAAAGTTCCCAGTGCACTCAGTTCCCAGTTCCAACAAAAACTAAGATATAATTAATGGTCACACTGTTGGAGCAAGGTCTACTGCCTCCTCTGCAGAGCTAATCCTGTACATTGTTAAAACAATGTCAGTCCTTTTCTCACTTTCTTTCAAAAAGCAGTGCTATAAGGCATTCTGGACCCTGAGGCATGGCAAATTATTTCCTCCCTTTCCACACTTCCCACTCATATAAGGCAAATACAGTTCTTCAAAACGTGTCTGTATTTAGCTGCATATCTAGTCTCACTTTCCTTCCCTCTCCTACTTAAGCTTTATTTGGTTTTCTGTGTCAGACACCATGTAAACTGCCAAAAAGAAAAAAAGAAAAGGAAATAAAGAAAAGAAAAATGTAAGGCACAAAAAAGTAAAGCCTTCTGCTCTACATAGCTGACTATATTTTAAGAACATAAGAACATAAG
>NW_015224590.1:0-907 GCF_001447785.1 Gekko japonicus | reverse complement strand
ATACATCAGAGCTCCCCAAGCATATCGTTTGCAGAGGTAATGGAAGTTCCTGCCTTATTCACATATTTACACGCACACAAATATAGTGACCAAAAAAACCCCACTGAGAAGTCTCTCTTTTTTTGGTCTCCGCTGCTTTTGCACCGGAGTGATCCTGCCTTTCTGTGATCCGTTAATTAATGCAGTCGAGTCTGTATCCAAGCGCAGCCCATTCAGGGACCCTCTCGGCTCTATTATGCCAGGACTGATCGAGCCCAGATTTGCGGGGCTTATTTGCATCGTGTTTTGGCAGGTGTTAATCCAGGTGTCCCATTGGCATTCAGAAGCCATGTATGGGAGACAATTCCAATCTGCAAACTTCATTTGCACTAAGAGGGAAAAAAGGGTATGGATAGATAATAAAGAACGGCTAATTAGTTCTCATCCAGGGTCAGTTCACATGACCCTTCAGCACGTGGCTGGCTGCTTCTCTTCTGTCTGCAGTGACATTTTCTTCTGCTTGGATTCTAATAAGGTCCAGAAAAGTCAATATCTGTGCATCCTGTCTCCATTCAAGCCGTTTCAAGCCAGTACTGTTGCAATACCACCCAGCCTGCGAGCCATGGTTTGGAGATCGAGGAATGCTTGAGAGACTCACCTACACCATTTTCCTCCTTTGTGTTACAGGTGCTATCTACGGTTAGGGTTGTGGTTAGCTCAAGCTGGAATCTGCAAACCTGGTTCTAAGCACAGTTGTTGGAAAGTTGGGGGAACACATCACACAAACCATCGTCAGCTCTCGAAAGGAAGGGAGGAAATCCTCCGGAGAGGAGAGGAGAAATGAAGGAGCAGGTGAGCTCATAGGGCACTACTGTCTCCTAATCATGGCTCAGCTAAACGGGGTTATGTCCAATGCTCCCTCTAAGCT
>NW_015224589.1:0-907 GCF_001447785.1 Gekko japonicus | reverse complement strand
GTCTGGAATGCTCACACACTGTTTTCCTGTACTTATAGTGATGCTAACAATGCATACTTGCAGTAGGCATCAGCACCATGAAGGTAATCAACAACATTTGCATAAACTTTAATGAGGCAGGAACTGGGACAGTTTTCCTGGCATGTAAAACATTCTTAATGGAAAACAGCAACATTTTAATTATATTTTTGGATTTTCAGGACACCAGTACTTACACAATGACACACTACTAGATACAGTAGAGAAGTCTTCTGAGGGAAAGGGGTATTGACCTATTCATTGTGATGGTAGGTGTGATGATATGTCACCAATCTGAATTCTTCATTCTTGCTGCTTTTCAGATGAATTGTTGAGAATTCTTTGCCTTGTACTAAGCTGACAGAAACTATCAAGGTCAAAGCACCCAACCACAAGACTGATGTTCCCAATGATCTTCAGTGTGATCCACAGATAAAACATCCTCCACTATCTTTGCAGAAGAATGGTTATCAACATGTAGGGCAAAGTTCTAGAAAGGGATAAGATGGTGAAGAGGTGGTGCCTTCATTTGCTTCTCACAAAGACACAGCTATATCCTGAGAGAAACCTTCACTGATCCATATTGGATTTGTGGGGAATCAGCTCCCCACAACATGATTTGAGAAGACTGGGACAATGAAATGGCTCCTTCATTCTTGCAGTGTTTAGGTACACACCTATGAAGGACTAAAAAACAACATATTCTAATATTGTCCAAATATCACGTTGAAAGTACTCCAGACTGATATTTGTGTGATCAGCAGCAGCAGACTGTATCCACATGAATGTGAAAAAGGATTTCCACACTTTCCGCTATAAAACAGATGCTGACAGGGTAGGGGTAGAATGTACAGAACATTCAGAAGGATGGGCAAATTTAGGAAGTTTT
>NW_015224588.1:0-907 GCF_001447785.1 Gekko japonicus | reverse complement strand
AAAAAAGCAGAAGCCTTATTGCTTGAATTAAAGAACCAATACAAGTAGATAAAGTTGACTTCCCTCTCTCTCATGCAAATAGTCTGCAAAGCAGCCACGTATTTATTTTTTCCAGAGCATTACTAAGACCTCTGCTGGCCAAAGCGTCTTACAGTGACTCTCGGATTTTAGTTTCACTTTTCACAAACTCGTAATTGAACTTCCGTTTCTGACAGCAGCTCAGGGGATCTAACTTGCCTGATTCTGTGTTTCAGCCACAGGAGAGAAAAATCCGTCACACCCATGGACAATGCTATTCAGAAAATGTAAGTTTCCCCCCTTAAAAGATTGTTTCATACACTGAGATTCCAAAAGAGATGGAACTTTGTAAAAGGCAGCAACTAAACCTTTTCTCATAAAACAAGGGAGGCTGTAAAGGGCTTTGGAAGAAAGTTGAGTATCTACACCTGATTGATTTGCCTTTGTGGATCTGTTTTTCATTCTAGTGGCTGGGAAATTTCACTCTTCCTGTTTACAATCTGTTACAAAGAATCTGTCTGTACCGGGGAGGTGATGCACAGAGACCAGACTTATAGTTTATTATCTCATTTCAACTTCTTTTGGGATTTATTCCTAAGCATAAAGCTTTCCACCTCTGTATTTCTGACAGTGCAACCCCCAGCAATCCCTTTCAAGCCCATTGACTTCAATGGAGTAAAAGGCTGTAAATCTGCTTATGAATGTATTGTGAATCTGACACTGTAATAGTTAAATACATAAGCAGTTGTGTGGAATAAAACATTATGCTTGTTGAGAAAGGTTTCTACTGTCACAGTTTCAGCTTTGCTAATCATGGATAGGCAAACTGGGCCCAAGCAAAGGAAAAATTCCTGTTGACATAAGTATGTCTATCAGTCAGAGCAAGCAA
>NW_015224587.1:0-907 GCF_001447785.1 Gekko japonicus | reverse complement strand
GAATTTCCAACATATGAGGGCTTGATTCCGATTGGGAGTGCAACATTTGGGGAGAAGGCAAAGAACGGCCCAACTGCAACATTTTCGTGACCTGAAATGGCCATGGGGTACCAGAAAACCTATGCGTACCCCATCAGTACATACACAGCCCCCAATGGGGCAACCCCCAGGCTGTTTCAGGTAAGGAAAGCAGTGCAGGGGATGGCCCATTCTCTTTACCCTCAAGCGCTGCACTCCGAACCAGGCCCCTGCGCACAAACTGAGTTCCCAGTGGGGAATGTCACAGGCAGTGACTGACTGAAAGTCCTCAGGGCAAACTTGGGAAAGACACGTGGAAAATGTAAAGTGTGGTTACACCCACAGTGAATGATTTTATGAAAAGGGTACGTTTTGATGCAAAAACAAGAAGTATCCTGGGTATTCCAGGTACATGGGGCAGCAAGGATGGGGTTATTTAGGAAAGCAGGAGACATTTGAATGGATGAGGTTGTGGGTGGAGTAAAAGACAGCAGCAAAGACATACTGGGAATAAGGGCCAAACACCAGTGCAGGACATGGCTACGGAGAGTTCTGAAAGTGAGCCAGTGCAGAAATTTGAAGTGTCCAGGATTGGCAAAGCCCTCCCCACACTTACCCAGAACTCCAGGCACAGGTTGGGAGGCTGCTGTGGTTTTCAGGCTGGAGAAGCCCTCCTCCACTAGCAGCACCAGGCCCAGCAATGTCGTGGTGTGGGGAGCCACACCCATGTGGCCCCGCAGAACAGCATGAAGCGCCACACCAGCAGTGAATATTGATAGAGGCGTTGCTTTGCTATAAGGAGCAGCTGCTGATGTTCGATCTGAAAATGATGGCCTGTCTTTAATAGTGCTTAAGGTCTCCTCACACACTCCACCTTGACATTTAACAC
>NW_015224586.1:0-907 GCF_001447785.1 Gekko japonicus | reverse complement strand
CCAGAAGCCACGCTTGGAAAGGGCTGTTCTGCCTTCCAGTTATGGCTGTGGCGGGGGCCTCGTCCCAGCAACAGGAGCCTTCAGGCTGGAAGCCTGGTAGAGTTCTTGGCTAGCCACTGAAGGGCTGTCACTGCAGCCTCAGTTGCCCTGGGGCTGGGGCCAGAGCAGACCTGAGGAACAGAGTCTTCCTTCTGGTCTGCTCCTCCCCTTTATCAGGTCACGGTGCCCAGGCCCACCACTCAGTCAGCTCCTGCCATCCCTCTCTCTTCCCCTCAGTTTTATGTAGTCTTGTGTGGTGTAGCATTGTTTCTTGGCACAGCTTTAGAGCAGTTTCAGGCACTGGGCTGGATCCACTGGGGGAGGGGCTGTGTCCGTGTGCCAGCCTTCCCCGGGTGGGGACCTCTTAAGATTCTCAGGTTAGTATGAAGACCATGGGGTGACCTAGCAATTCCTTACATCTGCTCTGGAAGAGTGATCTGGTGCCATGCATCTTGACTTCTAACTGATTCACCTCACTCCGTTCCTCCTCATCTCCCTTCTTATGTGTTTTGAATCTTAGGTCTTAAAAGGGGTTTTTTTGGGGGGGGGTAAGATACATACAGAGTCGAAAAGGACATCAGAATTCTAACATGGTTGGTACAACATGATTTGAACATGTTCTAACATGGTTGGTACAACATCATCTTGAAATCTGTGTGCATCTCAGAAATGTTTGACCTTCCACCATTTTCAAAATCCAGATCGGGAAAGGAATCATTGCCTCCTATTGATTCAGTCTAATAGCTGAACAGAGACTGAAGCTGAAGTATGAAGGGTCTACATAGTTAACCACTCAATTCTCTGTCACTAACTGAAAAAGATTAGGAATGCACAGATTTCTGTAGTAAAAAGTAAAGGTAAAGGTTCC
>NW_015224585.1:0-907 GCF_001447785.1 Gekko japonicus | reverse complement strand
GTGCTAGAACACCTGTTTTGCATGCAGAAGGCCCCATTTAAAGGATCTCGGATCATAGCAGGCTTACCATTTGCCTTCCCACATCAAGCGAACACCTACCACTGCCCTCAATGACCACTGTTCTTGCTAGATTGAGCAGTGGGAATAAAAAAGAACGGGATGATGGTGTGGACACTGTGACATCACTTCTGAGTGACTGTAAGTGATAGTACAGTGTTTGTGACACTCTAGGGCTTTCTCCTAATTTCTTTGGTTTTTACCATAAAGATTGGGTGAATTCCTACAGCGTCATGGGGGGGCAGCTATGATATAATTTCTCCATTATCGCCTAGATCAGGGAATGAAACAAACCCACTTCTGGACTTCTAGATGGGTATTTTCAGGATATGATTATGAACCCCAGAAAAGGAGAGTGTTAGGGACTGGACTTGCCGATCAAACAAACCAACCCAGGCACTCATCCACTCCAGTTCTTCATGTTGCTGTAGCCACTGGTGCCGGCCTTGTGATTGCTTAGTCTGGCTGTCTTTCCTTTTCTGTGCCTTCCCTCCTCAGTGCCCTTCACACCATGCCTCTCTCATTGCCTGCGGGGGAGCGCTTTCTTTCTCTCTTTTAGTACTCCGATTTCCGAGGTGGTTGCACATCCCTGTCTCGCCAATCCTCTGAGTGACTCGGACACCTTGTCTCTTCTCTACACCCCCCCCCAGCCCCAGGGCCCCTGGTACAGCTCTATTGTTTTAATGTCTCATGCAAGGTGGTTTCAGTGATACTGGAAGGCAACTCATCCCATTGGGGAGTCATTCCAGAAGATTCAGCCTAAATTTCCCCGTGCTTGATTCCACCTCATTGCTTCTGCCCCCAGGAACCCACGTTATTCCTTGCCGCAGCGGCAAAAGGGCAAAGAGAG
>NW_015224584.1:0-907 GCF_001447785.1 Gekko japonicus | reverse complement strand
GTCTTACATCTGTTCCCTCTTTGCTCTGTTCCTCTGTTCTTTATTTTCTCTCCTCTCTTACTCGCTGACGGATAAAAGTCTTGAAAAGCCGAATCTTCGAACCGGAAGAAATTACGTGAAGGAAGATTCATTCTATGACCGGATTGCTGATAACACCGAGAGCAGCTCTCTGCTTCTTAATATCGCTCTGGATTTTAGTGCCTTAATGGAAAGTGCCTTATACCTGGGGAGACAGCCATGAATCTTATTAATCGCTTCAGACACCTGAGAATGTGGGGTTGAGCAGAACTCCTGTGCAAAGGTGGATGTCTGTCACGCGGAGTGGTTTTTGGCAGATCCAGGAGTTGGGGACTTGGCTGTTTTCGAGTTCGAGGCTTGCCTCTTCACTCTGGAGTCATTAGTCTTCCTCACTCCACTTTTTCATCAATTTCCCCCTCCTAATGACTGACCTTCTGGCATCTATGGAAATAGGCGATGGATCTTAACATTTAGGCAATGGTCTCGCCCCAGATTCATGTTCCCGAAAACTCGTGTTCTCTGGTTCGTTCATTAGCAGCTCCGGAGATTAAGGGCAATAATGGGAAATGTAAGTGTCTTCTGATGAATATGTGCCACACTTAGGCCTTTACGCATGGTTCCCTCCCCTTCCATCCTTCCACATTAGTGTGCTTTGAATGATAGGCTCAGTGTGCGGTGAACAGCATCATTGTCCCGTTGGCCATAATGATTGTGGGATTACCTGTCTCTTCATATCCAGCAGTGAAGCATTTGGAATATCCTGCAACTCTTGTCCGATGCCATATTGATTTGTTTTGTTTGACAGTGTCTGGTACAGAAGTTGGTTTGTTCCCCCACCCCCAAACTCTTGCTGTTGTTTGACACCGAAAGGAGAAAAGTTCCCCCCCCC
>NW_015224583.1:0-908 GCF_001447785.1 Gekko japonicus | reverse complement strand
GCTTCCATGGCACAAGTGGGGATTCGAAGTCCAACACTTTAACCAATACACCACAACAGTTTTGCACCACAAACCAAACACCCAGGTGTAGAGGACAGCTGCATGTAGTGTCATCCTGATAGGGAGGAAGAAGCATACTGGCAAAGTGTATCATAAATCAGCCAAGGCACACAGACCGAGGGTGCAAATGGACAGATCCCAGAAAACACACCAAAAAGCAAAATGATGGAAGTGAGGAAACCTACCACATCACTGTTCTGGCACTTTACTATTCAGTCATTTTACACTCCTCTACAAGCTTAACCTTTGGGTCAGCAGATTAACACTTCATTATGCTTGAAGCTGACAGTTCCATATCGAACAGCATGATAAGAAACCGGACTGGGCTGGGACATTAGATAATTAAATATTTGCAAGTTAAAGTACCCTCCCCCAATCCTAGCTTAAAATCTATCATTTAATACAGGTTAAACACCATCACCTCCACTGAAGTGAGATAAGTGGCCGACTGGCAGGCCCACCCCAAACTGTCTATGTACAGAAAGGAAATTATCTTTCTCTTTCATGCCCCAAATGGTTCCAGTGCAATGCCTTCCCAGCTGAAATGATTAGGAGGGGTAGTTTTCTCTATTTCACACAAAGGTATTACAGCAATAAATAAATAAATCGAAACTGCAGTGGTTTAAATAAATGTGGCATATGACGAGATTAAAGAGGGCAAGCCTTTGCAGTTATTTAAAGTGGCTTTTACATGGCAGACATTTCATGTGTACTGGTCATCAGGCTGCGCACACACAGAACCATAGCCAGTGGAGGGCCACATAGTCCCAGATGGCTCTTCAAAGAAATGAACAGAATCAATTATTTGTCCCACTAGTAAGGTCAAATATCTATGTTCTTGTTTAGTG
>NW_015224582.1:0-921 GCF_001447785.1 Gekko japonicus | reverse complement strand
TGGCCGGGATGACTAGACGCCGAGGCACAAGGAATGCTGTGACCTTCCCACCTACGTGGTACCTATTTATCTCCTTGCAATTTCTTGCTCTCGAACTGCTAGGTTGGCAGGAGCTGGGGCCAGAGACGGGAGCTCACTCCGTCACGCGGCACTCGGGTCTCGAACTGCTGAACTATAGACCTTCCGGTCTGCAGCTCAGCCTTTTAACCACTGAGCCACCGTGGCCTCCCTATAGTTTGCACTAAAAATTCTGCATCAAAGGAAGGTGAGTTCTGCGGAGCCTTAGGTTTTAATTCTGCTGGGGGTGGCAGAGAGGAGGAAGAGAAGGAGAAGACACACTCGAGCCTCTTCCCTAAGTGAGGGCGGCACTGTGCGGAAAGTGATCCCTCTCCCTACCCAGGCAAGTTCTCTCGCATTTGTCTCCCCGCAGCTCCGTGGCCCCCCAAGCTAGCTGCGCTGGGGAGGAAGGCATTTGCCTCCGTGTCACTGTGGGAACGGCGCCGAGCAGGTACCTTCGAACTGGTACAAGGCCACGCACGTGCCGACCGGAGAGGCCGGGTCCTCCTCGAAGTCCTCGTCGAACTCTGTGTAGATGGGCTGATTGAGGGCGTCTGGGTTCTCCTCGGTGACGGTGGTGTCCGGGCTGCAAGGCGAAAGCGGAACCGCTATGGGAGCTGCTCGGCCAGGCAGGGAAACCACCCTGAAGGAATCTTCCCCCAGACAAATGCTTCCCCTCTGATCGCAGGGCGCTCCTGAAGACGGAGCGGCTGAAGCCCAAAGCCGTCCCAGAATCAAATTCCAGCCTTCAGGGTTATGCATGACTATTATTTTCTATTAATTGCTACTCCAAAGAAATTTCTAGGCGCCATGGCAACCCGGCGCCAATGCTCCCCTCCCTCTAAGGCAGTGATGGCGAACCTT
>NW_015224581.1:0-908 GCF_001447785.1 Gekko japonicus | reverse complement strand
TTTCCATTATTAAGTGGTCCCAGATCTTCGATTACCATTCTGATATTGAGGGTAGCGTTTGTAGTTTCCAATGCCTTGCTAGTATCATCTGAGCTGCAGTCAGTAAGTTATGTATCGGATCCCATCGTATCTTTGGTATTGAAGGGTCATCTTTGTGATGTAATAGAATTATTTCTGGAGTTAAAGGTATGGAGTGACTGGTTATTTGCTCTTGTTGTTCAATGCCCTGAGCCATGTATATTAATCTTTCACGGTGCTGATGGAACTTGAACTTGTTAATTGTTGGAAGCAATATACCCTTTGCAAAATATTAAGCGTCTCAAAAACAGTAATAAATGTATAACTTTAGAAATGGTGTGTATTGTCTCATTTGATGAGGTGTGTGTCCTCAGTTGCTGCTCCATATGTAAACATGATGGATTAATTGGTTACATGCCAAAGTGGATGGATTTTTTAATCACTTGACAGCCACAGTAGCTGTCACTTTAAGGGCTGATTGAGCTCCCTTATTTCAGCATCCTGTCTAACACTTTGTAGCAGCTCTTCCTCTGATCCAGTACATCAAACAGCTTTTCCTCATTAAATCTACTTAAACAATGTTGTTGGCAACTGTGATAAACAAAAGGAGAGTGGCAAAATCTGAGCTGGTTGAAATCAAAGCGAAACTCCTAGCAGGAGTCCTCCAACCTTCCCCGGATGATCTGGCCAAAGAAACCAAAGGTTTAAGGCGAGCCTTACAATATACTGGAATATGCAAGAACAAGACATCAGTCTGCTACTTTAACTTAAAGATGGTAGCGAGCAGTCCAAACCCTTTCAAGGAGCACAATAGGAGGGGGATAAAGCCAAACTATTGGAATAACTAGATGGCTTTCCATGTGCTGATGTTGGAGAAATAACACAAAGCT
>NW_015224580.1:0-908 GCF_001447785.1 Gekko japonicus | reverse complement strand
GTAACAAACCAGCTGCAAACCCTCTTTTAAAATCTTAGTTTGATGTCATCTAACAAACTCCAGTTTGTTGGGATGTTTGCATGCAGATGTCACAACTTGGGGATGCCTAACCAATGCTTTGCAGACAGTGGTTAGATCTCTGCTGTTAGGTGGGGTCATCCAGTGGTGCCATGTTTGAGGATAACATGCCAGGAAAGCTGGATTGATGGGACTTTTTTAAAATTGAACTATGCTGTTTGGAATTCCTTGTGAAAGTGGTTCCATATGAGATGAAATGTAAGGCTTTTTGTTTAAAAACAAACAAAAAATAGGCATCATTTTGGATTTTTTATCATTGTTGTGAGCATAGTAAGGATTTCTTGACTTTCTGCTTTCAGTTTATAATCTTTTACTCTGCCTCATTTGCTTTTTAGAAGATTAAGGGATGACTTTTTTCTGCCAAGTTCTCCAATGGACTCTCAGGGGTTTTTTGATGGGGAAACATCTTCATTGAATGAAGTAATAGGATGCATCCCTAATGATTGTAAGCAACATACATGGCATCCTTTGCCTTTATTGTAACGAAAACTTCTGTGAAGATGGTCATTGATCAGCATAGCATAGGAAGTGATGGCTTTAAACAATAGGGAGGCAGATTTAGGGTACAGTTTAGGAAGCAGTTCATAACAATAAGAGAACTTTATGCTGTTGTACAAAAGTGGATTCTACACTTTTGCAAAATAAAACTAGACAGACGTTTATCCAATTAGACAGACAGATATTTTTTAGGTACAGGTCCCACGCCCTTGGGACAGAGGTAAAAATCAATAACTTAGGGGGAGGATATTTGAATCCTGTGGTTCTACTTTTTATTGTCATATAGTATTTTAATGTGAAAGATAAAGTCCAGTTGAGGTTCAGTTCCAAAT
>NW_015224579.1:0-908 GCF_001447785.1 Gekko japonicus | reverse complement strand
TTAACCACTACACCAAACTGGCTAACTACGAGATAGGTCCTTTTCAGCGGCAACCCCACATTTATAGAACCACCTCCCCGGGGAGGCGCACCTGGCTCCCTCACTGTTGATCTTCAGGGGGCAGCTGAAGGCAATTTTATTTGGGACTGTAATTTACTGGCACCCTAACTGGAGATTTTAAATTTTCGTCTATTATGTGGGTTTTTTTACAAATCAATTTATTGATGTGGTTTTTCATGCGTTTCTTATATTGCAAGCCACCTTGGATTCTGCAAAGCAGAAAGGCAGCCAATGAACAACAAAGAAAAAGACATTCCTATACCAAAGAGCTGAGTTCTACAAGCAGAAGTAGGAGACCAGTCAATACTACCACATTTTGGAAATATCATTTGATTCACCTGGAAGCCCTCGGGGATATTTTTGAACACTGGGACCCATCTTCTTTTGTTTTTTTAAGAGAAAAGCAGTCAAGTTTCCAGACTACACAGAAAACACGCAGTGAAAATCAACTTAGAAACCCCAGAAACTGTATTGTCCGCTTGTTCACTAGCTCAACATCAACCAGAACACTTTTTGTGTGTGTGTGCTGAAATGAGTAACACCAAACACGCATACAAAGACACACAAAGCACTTCTCAATTAATGCACAGTTCTCTATTTTGTGGCCCAGTTCCTGCTGCCTCGACTTAGAATTCCACGAGAAAAACACAAAAAAGTATATTGCCCCTGACCTAAAAGTTGTGAGCATTTCATAATTCCATACTGGTGGGGGGAGAGATTAAAAAGTGATATTGACGGCAGAATCCTTGCTTTTTGTTTTTCTAAAACAGGTTCCTAGTCCTCATGGCTGTCTCAGATCTCCTTGACAGCTTAGGGTAATGCTTGCAGATCTCTTAAGCGGACAGAGG
>NW_015224578.1:0-908 GCF_001447785.1 Gekko japonicus | reverse complement strand
TGCATGACATATTATTCCCAGCTATATCCTGTAAACTCGGGACAGTTTATGCTACTTAAAAAGAGGGCACCCTTTTCCCTTTGAAGGCTAACAAATGCCAGAGGAGAGTTGTTTTCATCAGCTCCCTGTGGCTGCCCACTGGGCCTGGGGGGGAGGGCGTCACATCCAGGATGGCTGCTTTTGTAGCAGAACCAGATACCGCAGGCAGGGGGGCACAGGGCTGGTTGCCACCCCTAAACCTCTGGAGCCCTAGGTGATTGCCTGTGGCTGCCTAGTAGACAGGCCACCTTGTGCTCACTGTGTGGGATACCTACTTGGGTAAGTTGTTTACATTGGTTCTGGCATGGGGACTGGAATGTGTAAATTAGCCTTCATAGGACCACATGCTGTGAGAGGTACAAAACTGCTATTGACAGCAGGTGTTTTCCCTGAGGTGGTAATCACCATTGATTACAATCCAACAGCATTCATAATTCTAGTAATATCTAGTTATCCATTTTTAACAATGAAAACATAAAAGAACTTCTCTGTTTACTCTGTCCATAAGGAAAACTGCAACCTTCAATCCAGCTACTGGTACATTGAAATATATATTACATATAGGTTCCTACAGTCATATTAGACTAGCAAAACTGTCAGGCAATTAAAAATTTAATGAAGGAATGTCCCAAGGAAAAACAAGGATTACAATGAATATATTATCTTAATGTAGGCCTATGCACATGTTTTCCCTCTATAATTACTGTTTACTTTGCTTTTCATATGCATTATGCAAGTATCCCAATTTTACTCCTAGTAAAGACACACTGGAATACATATTCAATGCATATATTAGTCATGTAAATGCATATCAGTTGTTTTCAGTTTCCATAGAAGAATAAAATACTTTTGAGAGCCAGTTTGGTGTA
>NW_015224577.1:0-908 GCF_001447785.1 Gekko japonicus | reverse complement strand
TGTGTAACTTCCAAATGCTGCTTTGCACCTAGATAAGAAAGTAATCAGTGTCACAACTATCACTGTGCGCACTTTATTTCATTCATGTTTAAGTTTATTAAATGAGACTTGTATTCATCGTATGTCCAAAAGCTATAGCACAAAACAGGTCATTAATGTTCTGCAAATGAGTCTCTAAAATGTCTTCCTGCCTCAAAGCTGTCTAAGGAAAGTTAATTGGCTTTTGTGAAGGGAGATGCTTATTTTCCCTCAGCTAATAGAAGTGTGGAAGCAATCTTTCTCAGCCAGACATAAATGAAGATAGTTGTTTGCAAACTCTACAACAAATAAAACCTCTCATAACATTTGGGAAATGTGCTATTATGAGGGTTTGCCAGCATGCCACACCCATTGAGGACAGAGCTGTCATTTTGTGTAACCATTTTAAAATGTAACAGCTGTTTGGAACAACCAGAGATAAGCACCCAGTTCCTTGTGTCAAATAAGAATCATACTGCTAGAAGGTATGTTAAGAGAATGTCAAAACTAAATATTCATTTAAATAAATAGGGTGCTATTAATTTGTTTATTTACTTAATGCATACCCTGACTTTCTCCCCAGTGTTGATCAAAAGGGACCTACATCATTCTACAACCAGCAATCCCTGTCTTAATGTTACATGTATTCTGAGTGGTGAGAAGTTCTAGAGGTAGTGCTTACCTTGGTTGCTTCTCTTTGGAGGAGAGAGAGCACTGAAGACTTATGGTGTCCTCGTAGTATTTGCTGTATTTTCAAACATGTAGGTAGAGAATGTGGCAAAGACACAGAGGTGCTCCTCCAGGGCAGCCTCCTCCAGTTCCCAGTGGCCCATTTCCTGTCACTTAAGGCCCACTGAAGGGAATATCCTTATACATATTTGCAATTTAGT
>NW_015224576.1:0-908 GCF_001447785.1 Gekko japonicus | reverse complement strand
TTTTTTTAGTTGCTTATTATAATTGGACTTCACTACTATTGATGAAGAATCCATTTAATAAGAAACACTGTAATTCAAAGAGTTTCTCTGGGGATTTACCGAACGCTAACCTCTTAATTTAATTTTGTTGAAGTTTTGCCCACCTAATTCATCAGCAGAAATTGTTATTAACCTTCATTTGCATCTATCTTTTTACGGGGCGCTTGCTTTGGCTTTTCTTTCCTCAAAGCTGATAGACTTATAAATCTCTCAGATTTACTAACCACGTCCCTCAATATTGTTTAATCTATCCTGGTGACCTTAAAGCCACAAATGTGGTTTAATCTCTCTCAATAATCTAGTAATATCGCGAAAACTCACAAACAACGGCATGAAGCACGCACTTCAAATAAGACTTGAGATAATGAAAAAATAATTCACCGTAAAAGGTGCGCTAACTAAATTTTCTTTGTGATTGGCTTTCTCCAAGGTCCCTCTAGAGATAGGGATAGCCTCCATCGAAGGAGAGAAGCTGACAATGTAGTTTTCTGGTGGACATTCATTTTGGTTCACTCTCGTGTGTGGTGGCTTCTGTCAGTCAGTGGGTCAATACATTGCATCTTGGGGAAGGGGGGATTAGATCTCGGAAATGCTTCCGGTAATTAATTTTTACACCTTCCTGATTTCAGGTGCCATTCACAACTTGCAGAGGGTTTGCCGGAGGACGAAAAACCAGAGTGCCGTCCGTATTGGGAAGAAGATGATCCCAATATGCCACTTCCGTTTGATCTTGAAGATATCATATGTGAGCTAGAGAGTTTCCAGAAGATGGAAAGCTAGTGGGACTGTTCTCACCTTAACTTTCTGAAGCTCCACGGCTAGTCTCCAGGAGAAGGTGGGAAGCTAGCGGGACTGTTCTCGTCTTAAAC
>NW_015224575.1:0-908 GCF_001447785.1 Gekko japonicus | reverse complement strand
TTATTATTATTATTATTATTAAGATTTATCAAAATAATTGTCAAAGCTCAACTGGTGGTTTGCGAGGCACGACAAAACTATATCCATTGTAACTTGGATGTTCTATCTTCAAATGTTCTTAGAGCTTGCACTAGCTTTGGTAGCTTTAATTAGTTAGAGTTATTTAAGGCCAAGGATGTAGACAAGCTGACTGGAAATATGCAGGCCACACATTTATTCTTAACCCATTGGCTCATCTTGGTTTGTGATCACTTTCCATAGGGAATTTCCCAGCTGTGCCAGAGAATACAGAATGCTTCCTTAAAGGAAAGGGATAGTAATAAGACAACCCCCTTGAGTTTTCCCCAGAAGCTGACAATACTGCTGTGTCTTCATCTTGTCCTTCATGCTTTGTAACATCTACAAGAAGCTGCTGGGAATAACCTCCCAGAAATCTGGAGTGAAGTGTCTGATCAGTGTCCTGATAACACCTAGCTCTGCTTCTCCTATCATCTGAATCCAGCAAGTCAGTGGAGGTTCTGAACGTGTACCTGGAGGTTGTAATGGACTGGAGGAGGGTCAATAAACTAATGTTTAACCCAGAAAAAACTGGGGGGGCTGTTGGTTGATAATGTAGCCAATCAGAGATTAAGGAATCAGCCTGGATGCAGTTACACTCCCTCTAATAGACTGGGATTGCAGCATGGTGTGCTATTATATATCTGTGTCTACTTAAGATAAAAGCTCAGTTCTCTGGTCTGACATGTAGTACCTTTGACCTTTGGATGGTAGACTAGCTGTAACTCTTCATGGGTCATTGTGTTCTACTTAGACTACTGTAATGCACTCTGTGTGGGGCTGGCTGTGAAGTCAGCAGAGCAGACGGATCAAAATACAGCAGCAGCCGTCCATGCTTGTAGCCGTCACCA
>NW_015224574.1:0-908 GCF_001447785.1 Gekko japonicus | reverse complement strand
GCAATGATCACCTCCTGGCCCTCCAAACATCTCACAGTAATTCCTGATCCGGGCTGATTTGGGGACTCTAGATATCTTACTGTGTGCATGTAGAGAGCATCGGAAAGCCATGTTAGCTAGTTTCACAAAACGTTTGATAGCTCTCTTCTTGCATACTGACATACAACGGCAGGAGAACGTTCTGTAGTCTATGGCAATAAGCAACCACCAGAACAGTCATTGCATAAGTCTGTCATCATCCTCTCCACTCGTTCCTTCTGAACAGTGGAATGGTTCGGTCATAAAGAAGATGAACAGAGAATTTAGGATGTGGGGAGAATACTATAACCAAGTGTGGGAGAAGACCCTCGATTACAATCTGGGCTCAGTAGCATCTCCCCCGCTCTTCAGTGCAAAATTCTCTTGAATCTGATGCTTGTTTCCATGCTGTGTGCTCCCGTCTGTGTATATTTTGCTTTAAACTTTCATTGCATTCACTTAGTGGTGTCATGTCACGTTACGCCATAGCACCACAATGCAGGACTTAATAATGGAACAAACACAGCACTCACTTTAAACTATTGCTGCCCCTGATCTATTATTCAGCAGTCCCTGCTCATGTTTTGTAGAGAGAATATTTCACAAGCAAAATTTAAAGGGATATTTATGGACTTTGTTTTAGGTGTTTGGACTGAGTTTTGTTTCTTAGAGTGTTTGCCTTGAAGGCCTATCTTGAAGAGCATTTACACGTCTCTTTCAGCCCACAAGCTCCAATCGGTTGGCAATAGCAGGACTTCCTGTGTTAGGGGTTCCCCGCTTTTTAAAGCCTGCACCTTTGGAATTCTGACACAGGCTGCGGCCAGACGACAGGCTTGGTGAGCTCTGGCCCTGCCTCTAATGTCTCTGTTTCATTTTGTAATGGAGAGTTT
>NW_015224573.1:0-908 GCF_001447785.1 Gekko japonicus | reverse complement strand
ACACAGGTCCTCGTGTTGCTCTGCCTCCCTCATTCCTTGGGAAGTCCGGGGAGGACGCAAGCCCCGCCCAAGGATGAAAACAGTCGTAACATCAGAATGCGCCAATTAACCTCGGTTGCCTGCCCCACTGGGCCTCTTGTTTTGCCTTCCTTTGTAAGGAGGAGCGACAGTTCCCTTCACACACTGGGCAAATCTAATGTAATTGTTCCCGACTCAAAATCTTCAGGGGAAAATTAAGCAGGTGGTACCCATATATTGATGCTGGAGTACTGTAGGTTTGGGTTTGTTTGCTTGTTTTAAACGGGCACAATTCGGCTCTGCAAATGCGGAAGGCCATGAGGTACAGAGGCAACAGAATAGGAGCCTATCTGGCGCACGACAAAAGGATTTCATTCCTTCCTGTGCATTGGAAATGTCACAGCTGGCAATTAAAAGCAGCCGCTCTGTATTAACAATTAAAATAGGCTGTGGGTGATGAAGTGGTGCTCCCTTCCGATTTGTGCAGCGTTTGCTTGAAATCGGATTCTTTTATTTGGGAGGTCGAGAGGCAAACAATTATTTTCAGTAGCGGTTGTCAGCCGGATTGATTCTGTTTTGTTGATGAGAAAGTCCCTATCCCTGCTAACCACCCATCCCAAAATAGAGGAGCAAAGCAGCTTGTTCAAGTAGGGCCCTTTCTGAGCTGCGTTTCCGAGGTGGACTTTTAAGGCCATGGCCAACCGGCAGCCCTGAGACACCCTCGAAGAGGCCATGAAGGTCGTTCCTCTCCCATCATATCCCCTTCCTAAGCACCTGCTGCTCCTAGGGCAACTGTTGGCGTGTGTGTGCCAGCACTTCGTAACACTGCTGCTTCTCTTAGGGCCACCCAAAACCTTTGTCTGTACACAGGGCTTTTTTTTGTAGAAAAA
>NW_015224572.1:0-908 GCF_001447785.1 Gekko japonicus | reverse complement strand
TTTTCTACGAAATGACCCCTGGTAAAAAGGCTTAGGGTTTAAAGGCAGAAAAAGTAAGTAGAGGAAAGGTGAGTTTGGAAGATTTGCTTATGAATGAATGCTAGTGGTAACAACCTGGCCATTGATAACTCCGAAGAATTGTTGTATTTATCCCATTAGCAGCAGATGTAGGTGCTGGGTTCGGTTTGTAGGCTGAAGTGGAATGAAGCCAGAGAAAGCACAGGTAGTAAATTAAGTATTTTTTTCTCCTAGGAAGCCCAGGGAGTACCTTTCTATAGAAGTTCAGCAAACCTTCAATGCGAAGATGGGAGGGGTGCATTTAACCACCTGATATACCAGAATATATCGTTTATAGGCTGTGTTTGGAATCAGTCCTGGATATAAATACAAGCTGTCCCTCTTCAGAGTTAAAATGACACATACATTTAAGGTTAATTGTTTAAGGAATGCTAAGTGTACTTGAAATTGTGAAAAAAGTAAACTTACAACTCCCAGAGAACTACAGGCCAGAGCTAAGAACTTGAGCCATTCAATTTCTTCAGTAAAACGCCCAACATTCATAACGCTCTCAAACAAATCTGAAGGGAGATTGAGCACCTTCCACATCTGGGCTAGCTCATCTACATGGACTATCAGCCTTCCACCCACCTAGAAAGAAATAATGAATAACAGTATCCATTCTAAGAGAAGAAGCAATTGTATATTTTTCTGTCTTTTTACAGTTCTGGTTATTCTTATGAGCTTCAATTTCTATCTTAAGAGTTTCAGAGCCAACAAACATTTTATTAACTCTGTAGAACAGAAAAGCACTCGTATAACTGATATGTAACTGAGCAGATTTGCATACCTGTGCAACCCTAGATATGTTCTTATAAGGAACATGCTGTTTTCTAGGTCTCTAGTTATCA
>NW_015224571.1:0-908 GCF_001447785.1 Gekko japonicus | reverse complement strand
TTATCAGCAGCTGTACCAGCAATGGGGAACTCACACAAGCCAGTCACCTTGTGGAAACCACTTAAGTTTTCTGCTCACACAAGGCACTTCTGTCAGTGCAACAGAATATTCCTGCCTCCCCCATCCTGCTGCTGCCCACTAAAAAGCTGTTTCGGGGGGACAGGGGTCTCTCAGAAACTGCATGAGAGGCAAACTGGAACAGGAAAGGGAATTAGTGGAAATTACAACTCCCTTCCACTAACAAAAAATTTAGTCTGGATCCAACCTGAAGTATAGAGATTGGAAATCCTGTTAAAATCAAAAAGGTCCCTGGGTGGCTTAACAGGGTTACTATAAAAGGTATAAGAATTGTAAAGCACATTGGCTGCAATGCTAAAAAACAAAACAAAACAAAAAACTTAATTTCTCCTCAGGCTTTAGATCAAGGTGTTTGAGAGATATCCACACGTTTTGAAGAAATGGCCCTGAAGAGCTATAAAGAGCTAGAGTTTGCAAAGAATAGTTTTCAGTAGTAATTCATAAATTAAACAGTAAGTCACTGGGGACAGAAAGCAATCATTCAAGATTTCTTAAAGAACTCAAGTGTGATTTTTTTTTTATAGCTAAAATAAATACCACCACTAAAATGAACTTCCTTACCTGAAGGCTGGACAATTATCAGTTTTTAATAGCCATATTTTAAAAAGGGGTTGGGGAGAGGAATCAGGAAATTACATACATATCAGTCTAATTTCTGACCAAGATTAATTGATGGAAAGCATTATTGAGGGTGCAATTGTCAAGTGTAGAGAGCCAGTGTAAAATAGCAGCTAAACAAATCAGACTAGGGCTGGGGAGATCCAGATTTCAATCCCCACCTTACCATGAAGGTCTGTGGGAGACCTTGCGACAGTCAGTTCAGTTCAGTT
>NW_015224570.1:0-908 GCF_001447785.1 Gekko japonicus | reverse complement strand
CCTGGTTCTGGTAGCCCAGGAACTGTAGTTCTAATAAACAATATGTGTACTTGGAAGATTTGCTAACAAAGAAAACTCTGCATTAAAAAAGGGATAGTAAAGTGGCATCTTAATAGAGAAATCTGAGGTTAGATACCGTTGACAGTCAGGGACACTTCCCGTTCTCCAGCACCCACACGGGGCACGACTGCTCGGCACACATATTTCCCAGCATCCTCTTGCCGGACATTTTTCAGGGTTAACGTGTTCTCATTGCTCAGGACCTGGAAAAGAGGAAAAACAGTTTGCTCCAAGAGTCAGATTTCACATATTCCCAGATTTACAGGGCTTACCTACCAGTGCCCAGATGTAGAAATAACAAGACGGCTCAATGAACATCAAGTCACATGGAGCCAGTGGATTCTGTTCCAGAGAAATTAGCGGTGAAAACAGACCTGTTCCAGTGATAAAAACCAGAAATCCTAGTTTTAAGTTTAACTGTCTGGCTTGTCTTGTCTTTGGCAAGGCTCTGTTCCTGTCCTTGTTTAACTGGGCTTTACCTGGAATGGTTTTTTGTTCCCCTTCTTCTCTCATCTCCCTCCACTGCCACTATAGTAATGTGTGAGTCTGCATAATTGCTTCTCCCATACAGCCTGGCAGGGTTCAGGATTCACTGGAGTTTCCAATTCACAAATGCTTTCAATTATTTTTTAGAACGGTATCCCCAGTCTTCCTCCGCATCACCACTGTGACTGCATGCACTGAACTACTAATTAATTAATTAAAGGACTAATGCACTAATCTTAATTCAGGGAGAAAGTTCAACCCATTGATTCTATGAACCTGCATACCACCTTAGTTCCTCAGAACAGTCCCTTTTTAGAGGTGTCCTCCACTTGCTAAAAACATGCACTTCTTTGGCACAGTCT
>NW_015224569.1:0-908 GCF_001447785.1 Gekko japonicus | reverse complement strand
ACTGGAGTGGATCACCATCCAAAAAACAGTCTCTCTGAAATTCTCTGGGGATGCCGTATCAGAGATGGAGTTCTGGCAGAGATCAAGGGAAAGAAGCCAAAGCCCTCTTCTTCCAGACCAGATGGGAAGAGACCCAACACATGAAATCAAGCTTCCTTTTGGCTTCTGGCAAAGGGACTCCAGACTTCACAAGAGGCTGGAGCAAATCCTGATCCACCTCCAAAGCCTCCACCTCCTCATTTTAGGGCTCCTTGGTGCACTTGGCACATTCCAGACTCTCTCCATTTCCGGAGAAGCAAGTCTCCTTTTTCCCTAGATCCAACAGCCAGTGCAACATTGGCTTAGGCTGCAAGCTTTCATATTTCTGTGGCAGAACCTAGCTGTGGTACTGGTTCCGAAGCTGGAACATTTTCTGGGACCTTCTCTATTCCATTCATCATGCCCAAGATTCATGGCACTTTGAGACTGTTCCTAGATCAACAATGTCATCGGATGATGAGGGGGAAGATTGGCACGGAGAACCCTCAACTCTTAGTAGAGGCCCTCTGGGCAGGGGACCTCTTGGCCTCTGTACATCTGCATGAGGCATGTCCGCAGGTTCCTTTTCATCCAAGGCCCAGACACTGCCTTTGTTCGCATATGGTCACCAATGCCTTTATTACAGAGCCCCTCTCTGTTTCAGCTCTCCCCACAACCCGAGTCTTCACCCAGTTGGTGGTCTCAGCAGTGGCCCTCCCAGGTCATGAAGTGATGATGTGATCTCCAGGCCGCCATGCAGATCAGAGGACCTCTGAGGCATCCATTCGCCCTACAGGCAGGTCCTGATTTCACCAGAAAGCCACCCTCACCCTTCCTTATGTATCTGGGGATGTTGATCGGCTCTGCTTGATCCTCCGTTGCCCCCCCCC
>NW_015224568.1:0-908 GCF_001447785.1 Gekko japonicus | reverse complement strand
TTGTTGAACAGTTGATATCAGCACAGCTGTTATTATATTGTGTATGGGTAAAAAACAATGAAGTCGCTGTAGTAACTATAGGGTTGTATTTTTCAGGTCCCTTAGATTGTCATGGGTGAATTTAAACAATCAGTTATCTCCCCATGAAATCAGTGTGTTTAATGCTGTCTGGATTGTACCCATGCTTTTTAAGAAAGCCACATGAATTTCTTCTACACATAGGACTGGATCCAATGAATGGGATGGAAAGGAGGGGCTCAGCTTTCACCGGCTTCTTCTTCTGCATCAGACCTCCTGATCCATGGTCATGCTGTTCCTGGAGTGGTGGGTGGGGTGTTACCTGTGTCTCAGGAACAGCATTTCAGGGGGTGGTGACAAATTCATGACATGCTAATGGAAACTGCTTCTGTCAGTGAAAATGTCTGTTAAGGTCAAGCGCATATTTTGTTACCAAAACACATTATTGTATTTGACAGCTTCTTCAAGATAATTAAACAAATATCTCTACTCTGAATTCATTTCTCTTAGGTTTACCAAAGATACTGCCAGATTCAAGGATGAATTAGATATTATGAAGTTTATTTGCAAAGATTTTTGGACTACTGTATTCAAAAAGCAAATTGATAACCTCAGAACCAACCATCAGGTATTAATATTGTAAGAATATGGAATTTGTAGTGCAGCTGGACATGTTGCATATCAGTACTAAGCTTGAAAATAAAAAGCTGTGATTACATATACCTGACTGAACTTGAAACATAAATATATTGATTTTAACTCTTATCCTACACGGAGTTGACTTAAAGCAGAGACATAAAGCAGAGATAATGCTTTCAGCAAAATCATGTTACAGAACTCTTGCTGGATTAGGCCACTTCCTCCTGTAGGTGAGGAAATGAAAATAATTT
>NW_015224567.1:0-908 GCF_001447785.1 Gekko japonicus | reverse complement strand
TTGGTACAGTTTGTCATCTTTGAAAAATAGTTAACTTATCAGCTTCCTACCTTATTTTACTGGGTTTTGATAGGTGGAATGTTCATTCTAGTGATAGCTTTACAATGGCTTCTTTTTTGTTTCTGATTTGACATTTAAAATACAGTTTTGCTTTTCTGTACTGATCATTCTGCACAGCTGTCTCAGACCCTGCTACACCCTTGGAAATAACTAAAATTAACACCCCATTATATATAGCTAAAAGATGGCTAGTCAAGGCTTTGGTCTCCTGTTACTAGAAGGATAAAAGCAAGAAGTTGAAGTGAAGGCTCTTCTGATAGTGATAGCCATTATCATATTTCATATTGTACCTACAGTAAATAGATAGCTGACTTGTAAAGATTAAACCATTGGAGAATGAATATAAAAATGTAATGGCATGGCTTATCAATAGTGCTTGGTATTTTTATAGTTAAGAGTAGCAGCATAAAATGTCTAGGCAGTAGTAACAAATGTAGAAAAGATGTTGACAGAAATTCTAACAGTTGGGCTGGCATAGTTGGGAAAGGAGATATGAACAGAGGAGCTAAAATATTCTAGGCCAGAATAGTCTGAGGCCCCCTTTCTACCCTGTCTGTTTATACAAGAATAACCTGGCATGCCATGAATTGAGAGTAAATACTCTGCCAACAAGCAATCTGTGAAATTCACACCCACAGCATACTGTTGTGGATATATATAGGAATAATACTGTTGCTCTAACAAGATTGCAAAGATAAGTGATTGGGGAGGGGGGGATTGAGCTTCAGAGTGCCTGCTGAGATGTTTCCCAAGCACTAAATTCTTAGAATCCTCTGAATTCCCTGTACTCTGCTGCCCTTGAATTGCAGGATTTGTCAGTTTGACTTGGCATGAGAATCCCCCCCCCC
>NW_015224566.1:0-908 GCF_001447785.1 Gekko japonicus | reverse complement strand
ATGTTTTTCATTGTATCAGATGGATTTATCTTTCCTTAAATTATGAAGTCCAAAACCTTTTCTGCCTAAAAAGCAAGGTTAGTTCTTGTGAATGTGGTCCCTGCATCTTTTTCAGGCCCTGCCCATGGTGGGGGAAGGGTGTGGGTGTACGAAAGGCTAGGAAGGGGCCGACCTTCCGTGGCCCTTCAGGAACATGCAAATACCAACTGCACTTCTAACTCGTGTTTTTTTGGGATTGGTCCATGCCATCTTTCATGTAGGAGAGTTGTCTCACTCCCTGCTCCAGTGGCCTGGTTTCTTATCCTTCCCCGCGCCATTGAAGTTTGCCTCTCATGTGTTCTGCCAGCTTCTCTTCATGACCGCTCTTAAGTCCTGCCTCCAGAGTTGCCATTGTCCTGGGAACTGCAGGAGAGGTTCCAACCTCCTCTGCTGCCCCCTCCTGCCCAATGGGACACCCTCTCCTGTTAGGGCAGCAGCGGACCCAATCACCCAGCTGCTTCCCAGCTGATGACCTTCTATGCACACCTGGGCCACCAGTTTAACCTTTGCTAGGTCACCGTGGCTGTGCCCTCAGCCCTTCCTTCTGCTCCCAGTGTCTCCCCTGTGGTCATAAGGTGACAGAGCAGAATAATAATGTTCTGAATTTATTTTGTTTGTTGGCGTTGTTCCGAATGTCTGAAGTGTTAGAAATGCATGACTGTTTGCTGGCTTGTGGGTGACATTAGGGCAGTTTTGGTTTACAGGATTTACCTTTTTGTCTGTTTTAAAGAGGGATTCCCTTTTACCATATGAACAGTGTGGTCATGTAGTCCTGCTCTGCTGGCAGCCACTAATGGCTGATTCTGTCGTGACATAGATTAAGGCATGTGTTCAAAGGCTCTTTCCGTCATGAGGGATTAGGCAGCTTT
>NW_015224565.1:0-908 GCF_001447785.1 Gekko japonicus | reverse complement strand
GGAGAAAGGTGGGCCATAAATAAAGTGAATAAATAAATGGTATTGTGTGTAGTTCAGGTTTCTTGGTGGGGGCACGCGTGTGGACCCTAGGGTTCCTTGCCTACCAGCACAAGGCCCTCTGGGAGGAGAAGGGACAACTCCCCTGGGCCCTCACCCCATTGCCCTGCCATTTGGATTTGCACATGGCTTAAATGGAGCTAGAATTTATAACCCAGCGTTTCCTCACACTTCGCTAACCTTCCATTGCTTCACCTGCCAGCCCCAATCTTTCAGCAGCTGCTGAAAATGAAACCTGAAGCATTACACAATGGATGCCTGTTGAAAACAAATATAATCCCCACCACTGGAGCCCAGGGAGCTCTTTGCCTAGGGTTGTGGGGGGGAAGGGGACGGGGCAACCCACCTTCTAAACTCAGCCTTTAAGTCACCACCCTGACATTAAAGCCCCGTAGATCAGCCAAAACCAAGTGCGTAGATATGTATTTCAGAAAAGGTCTCAGGGTCATCGTGGACGATGCTCACCAGCTGCTTTGCTTTTCTCCTGGCTTTATGCCTCTTACACATGACACATCTCAGCGCTTTGCCAAGCACAGCTAGATTCAGCATCTAGTTCTTTCATTTTTGCTTCCAGCAAAAGCTGGGGTGAATTTGGCAGTGCTTATAGCAAAAAATGGGGGGAAAGGTTTTCTCATGGGGAGTGAAACGGGTTTTCATTGACGAAGTAGACGCAACCTGATGCCGGGTTTCTGCTGAAAATGGTAGAATTCCAGGTTGAATTCTACCCATAATGTCTTACACCAACTTCTTTGTGTTCCTTCCCCTTATTTCTCCATTTCCACTAGGAACTGTCAGTTACATGGAATAGGGCATGATACTGAGCACGGGGCTGCCACAGGAAATGGCAGCTC
>NW_015224564.1:0-908 GCF_001447785.1 Gekko japonicus | reverse complement strand
TGTGCGACTGAACAACAACAAAATGTCTTTGAAAACACTTCACTCATAAAAAAGAAAATATTTCATAGGAGGGTTTTTTTTGGGGGGTGGGCTTGGGGGGAAAAGTGGAAAAATATTTTTTCCAGTATTTCATTTCCCCCCCAGGCCTCCACATCTCTACTTACGTCATCATTTATTTCAATTACAAGTAATAACATAAAGAAAAAAAGCTCACAGAACATCCCTATCTACTTATAAGTTTTTGATTTCACTTCTCAATAAAGATATAGTAGTATACCACAGCACTGAACATTCTATTATCAAGGCTACACAACTTATTGCATGTTCTATGATGAAGTATCAAATTATAAAATCATCATGTTAATTTATAGACAGACTGCAATTACAATACTAGAAAATGTGAAGTTACCACTGATGCAAATTAATGTGGCAATATTAAGAAGCTGACTTACAAACCCTGGTTAAAGTTATCAATTATTACCTCTTGGAAGAGAAAGGAAGGGGGAATTTTCACATGAGAGGGGAGGAGAGCACATGCCAACCATGACTGGGAGATCAAAGAGATTACTTCTGTATCAGACCTCAAAGCTGTCTAGCTTAACTGATCTGTTTCTCCAGCCACCCAATGGTGATTGCTACAAAAGTCAGTGAAGTATCTAGAAGAATCTGTTTCTCAAACTCTGTACAGAAGAAAGCATTTGTAGAGTTATGAAATAACAAGGTAAACAGAAATAACAAAATATACATACTGACTGCTGAAACAAGCACAAGTATACTTCACAATGTTATCATTTAATTTAAATTCAGCCATCACAATGCATTCCTAAAATAGAACTACTGCTTTCTCAATTTAGTTTAAGCACCAAAAAATATGCACACACATAGAGGTCATTTCGGGGGGGATCGCG
>NW_015224563.1:0-908 GCF_001447785.1 Gekko japonicus | reverse complement strand
AGCAGTGATAAAACAGCCCTCCAGTGGTGACTCAGGAGCACAGCTTTATGATACAATCTGCCAAACACCCGGAATGCAGCATATTCTTGGCTCAGATTCGGTACTATTTTCTGACAGGAGCCAAGGGGCTCTTAAAATGCAGCTTGAAATGAGATTTATTCCTTTTTACCTGCTTTTGGAGAAATATAAATTAGTTTGATCAATTCTGTAATTTGTGCTTGCCAAGTAGGCTTGAAGCTATTAAGTGATTTGCACAAGGCATTCCCCGCTCTCCCCCCTCCCTCCCTACTCCCAGTGATTGGTCTCAATGAAATGGCGGTATTGAGTCTTAATAATCTATTCATTCCCTTGACCCAGTGGAGGGAATTAGAAAGGCTTTTTTTTCTGTGTTAATTACTCCGAAAAAAGAAACTCTCCCAGACTGAACTCTGTTTTAGGCTTTTGTATCTACTCAGATATTGGATGCAGACAATTTAAACCATCCTCAAAGCAGAGACAGTGCAGCCTTATACATTTAGGGACGATTTCTATCTTCTCATCCATGTGGTTGTGACTGACAATCCTCTTTTTGATTTTGTTTCTTCTCTGTGTAAATTGAATCCACGCTGCCTTATTTTCATGACATTTCCCGTACACACTTTCCAATGTTACTTGTATATCAATAAAATTTCATTGTTGTTGCTGTGTAATCCCATGGGCTTGATCCCATGGCAGAATAGGTGAGGGATTTTCCTCCCCTCCTGATGGAAAGCCATAGGGAGTGAGTGAGGAAACAGAAAAAGGAGATCCTCTGAGGAAAGAAGAAGATTTCTGAGGAGAAGGAGGCATTATTAGTTTAAAGAGAGTGACTTTCATATTGTGCGTATTGTATCTTTTGTTTGCTCACTGGTAACCCCCCCCCCCCCCAG
>NW_015224562.1:0-908 GCF_001447785.1 Gekko japonicus | reverse complement strand
TACAGCAAGAGGCTTTCTAAGACACTTAGCACTAAGTACAAAGAAACAGATAACTGAAACAATCCTGGTTTTGTACCTATGCATGTAATTTAATAATGATCCTCCATTGAAGTGTGAACTAGTTTTAGTTCTTCTCTTACCTCAAATTCTCCTGTGGCCAGCTGAGTTCCTGTCAGCAATACTTCTGGAAACACATAACTAGTATTAAACGTGCCACTGAGAGAAAAATAGTCAAATTTGGTACGAGCGGTATCCACTTCCTGCCCACAGGATTTCAAGTCTGTGGTGTTACACTTCAGTAGTGTGCATATCTATAGGGGAAAAATAGGGAAAGGGAATATTTAGTACATCTTTAAAAATAAGAAATGCAGTCTTATTTACATGGCATGGCAAAAATGCTTGCCATACCAGTTCTGTAGGTGCCAGTGGACTTTGGAATGGTACATTTTTTTTTTTACAAACATCACTTGTGTTAAGATTTAATCAGATCCTATTATTATCAGATAACTGTTGGATTTTATGTGCCAGTTTTAAATATGTTTAAGGAAACAACAGACTATTATTTCTATAAGAATATTTTGTGGCCTCAGTCAGGAGCCACAGGGGTTACTCCTTTTTGTACTATGTAAATTCCATATATATATTAAATTGAACTACAGGCCATTTCAGCATCACCTTTATTCTTCAGATAATATTAGGGAGCTAAAAATTTTTTAATCTCCTTTAAGCAGTGACTTAACAAAATTAGACATGTCCTATGAATGGTATCATACCTGTCTGTACAGGTAATTCTATAACAAATCATAAGGTGCTATAGGATTTCAGAAAATGCCCAGGAGACAATACCTTCCTATTTGTCACAGATAGGGATAGCAGATACAGCATTATTCATTTGTAAAGTAATGCTT
>NW_015224561.1:0-908 GCF_001447785.1 Gekko japonicus | reverse complement strand
TCCACATCCATTCTGACACCTGGGATAGGTGCCTTCCCAATCCAGCTGTTAGTTTGTATATTGTCCATGGCTGCTTCTCACTCTCCTGACCTTGATGTATGGACCCCAACAGTTTCTATGCCTTCCTCAAAATGCAGCATCTAAGGGCACAAGGGATAAGGATGACAAATAATCTTCTGCCATGATGGAAATTTCTGACTCTAGCCAATAACCTTTTATTAAAAGGAAGACATACCACATCTAGGCTAGTGACTTGTCTGACACGACTGAAGTTGCAACATGTTTTCATTCGTACCTACCTGAATGGTTCCAAGCTGGAGTGTCTAAAGCCAAGATTTCTTCTAGGTTGCTCATGACTGAACTTGAGGTTGCAGAAGCTTCTGTACTTTTCTGGGGCACTTTCCTTGAACCACAGTATAGCCTTGGATATGGTTGTGTCATTCTCAAGGGAAGGCATCAAGGAAAGGAGTGCCCTCTCCTCACCACCATGCAAACTAATTCCATCATGCCCAGTATTGTTTACCCAGAGAAAAAGCCTGAAAAAGTTGCCACTCTGAGATCCCATAACCATGGTCTCCTGGAGAAATAGCATTTTAACTCAAGTGTTCTCAAAACGATTAAAAATAGGCAATAGACATGACTGGAATGCTTGGATACAGGAGGAACCATTCCTTTCATTCCCCACACTAGTCATTATAATCATTATACTGACTAGCTGAGGTCACAGTAGATTAATGATATATATTTCCTTTCTCTTTCCTAACAATAGGCACTTACTATCATCTTTATAGATGTCCCAATTAGGACTGACTGTTGCATCACTGAGGATAGTCATCTAGATCAGGGGTCTCCAACAGGGTGCCTGTGGGCTCTATAGTGCCCGCCAACACCTTTTCTGGCACATGCCA
>NW_015224560.1:0-908 GCF_001447785.1 Gekko japonicus | reverse complement strand
ATCCTGTGGCAGGTGCAAATTGCCCCCAAGAACCACTAAGATACTCCCCACACTCAGCATGCTTCCATCCACATGGAACCCATAAAGCATTCCAGGGCCACAGTTTTGATGTGTTGATGCTGGTATGTATGGGTCAGTCCTGAGATTGCAAATCAGCAACTGATGTCTCTATCCCTCTCCTGTACTGGCAGACATTTCTTCCAGTCATTGGGTGGAATGTCTGGGCTCCAGGCTACATGCCCCAGGCTGCAAGGCACAGATCAAGAACCTTTGTGCTCTCTCCCTTTGGCTCATGCCTCTAGCGAGGTGCTGGCTTGTTTGAATTGGCTCCCAGCCAGCTAGGGCTTATTTAACAGACAGGGATTCCAGTATGAGAAGGGGAGTGTCTGTCAGGACTTAAGAATATTACAGTGTAAAAGACTGTGAAGGAATGGACTTGCAAGTCCTCACTGCTCCTTCAGGCTGGCCCTCAGGAGGTTGGAAAATCCCATGGCCATTGGTAGACTCTGCTCAGCAATGCTGCCTTTTCCCTTTATTCCCTGGAGACTAACCAAACTGGATATCACCCATTGCCACAAGCAAATTTTGATCAGCGCCTCCTGTTAATTGGAGCTCCATGTTTAGCATCCTGTACCTGCCTTGCACATTAAGATCATCCACCTAGTTGCTGCATCTCCCACATCACTCCTACAAGTTAACACAGGGACAATAGAGTGCAACTTCACAATTTTAAGCTATTGTGCTCCAGGGTAGTGGTGAGCTTATCCGCTGCCCCTCCCCATAAACACACTCCAGATACCATGACTGAACAGTCATGGTATGGCTCCAGAGATCTGGCTTACAACATTCAAAATATAAGAGTATGGTCTGGTCAAACATTCAGGCTGAGCAAGGCTACAAAGAAAAGG
>NW_015224559.1:0-908 GCF_001447785.1 Gekko japonicus | reverse complement strand
GAGTCCTAATAATAGCTCATTTGCCATTAATAAATCAAAGGAGAGGCAAGGGAGTCGGCCCGCTTCCCTGGGAAATACAGCCTGGCAGAGAACCTGAGCGGGGAGATACCAGCGGCTTCTTCAAAGCCGACTTCCGGTGCTCTTGGGGACCTGGTACAAGCAGAGCACCGTAGGAGGGAGATCAAAAGGAACAACCGGGCTCGGGAGCGTTGCGGGATAGGAGCAAAAAGGAATCCTCCCTCTTTTTTGCAAAGCGGATGTTTCGGAAGTAACAGAAGGTGGCAAAGGGAAAACATCTGGTTCTGCTCCATTAGAGGAACATCAAGTCCTCTTTGCTTCCATTACCGGGGCTTCCGGTAGCGATTGCCCCGTGCCGGCAACTGCGCTCTTCTGGGCAGGGGGAAGCTGTTAACCAGCTGCAGTGGCTGCTTTACTGGAGGCGAGAGCAGCTTGGTTCCTAACAGAAAAGCTAAAGAGCAATCAGCCGCTATCTGCCTTGATTCCGCTCCGTATTGCTCAGGCCCGGCTTGTTTAACAGGGAAGACAGCAGACTGTGAGCCCCCGGGCAGCTTCCTTTAACTACAGCAGACGGGGCACCCACAGGACGGGTTTGCCGCTCCTTCCGTCATGCCAGATGGACTCTCAGCCTCACAGTAACAGCTGCCGATCGAACGGAGGGACTGGCAGGGAGAGGATTCGGGGTCCATCTCCTAGCTCTTGCATGACCTTGCGCAGTTCTTGCAGCCTCTCTGCCTCAGCTCCGGGCCCGCAAGGAGAAACCACACTTCTCTTCCCTTCCTGTCTAGCCGAAATGAAACATCTGCCCTGCAGAGAAACATGTTGGGCCTCTTGGGGGTCCAGAAATGTTTCGCAAAATGTACAATAGACAACACAGGATGACAGTGCAT
>NW_015224558.1:0-908 GCF_001447785.1 Gekko japonicus | reverse complement strand
CTCCCCTTTTTGAAAACAGACTCCTCCCCATCTGAACATCCACCCTGGAAACTTGGAACTTCTAGGGTAACCTTCCCTGCACTACACAGGTTACGTATAGAGTACCTCATGTCCAGGTGTGTGAAAGCCTAAAGGCCATAGGGTTGGATTTAGACTCAACTGGTAATTTCCATCTATTCCCTCTTCCCACTGCAGACCTCCCTTGTGTAATTCCTCTGTATCCCCTGTTGCCCAGGAGCAGCATTCTGTGGAGATCTGTAAATTGCAGTGGGAAGGGGGGGACTTGGGAAAGTGCCATTCTGCCAGTGGAGGATCCAGCCCATAATTGTCTGCTACAGAGACTTACAGTTATCCAAGATCATTTGTTCTTTATATGCTGAACAGAGGTACTAAGGGATAGAATCCTGGCATTGAATTCCTCTTGGTGTTTTTGACATGAGAATAAAAGGCAAATGGACCCTTGATTCAGATTGGGGTTGCAGGGTAAAGGAAAGGGAGGGTTCAGCTCTTCCCCATGTGTAGTCTTGCTCATTGAAAGTGACCTCCTACACACATTGTTACTAACCCTCAAAGAGACAACACAGGCACCCAGTGTCATCATCATCATTGCTTCGGTGACAATTTTAACTGAAAACGTTTTTCTCCCCATAGTCCTGATCCAAATGAAGGGCTCCTCATGCCCTCTTATTATCATGCTAACAATACTGCGGTGAGCTCTGATAATGGCTGTCCCAGCATCTTGTCAGTTTAACCCTAAATTAAGGATTTTAACTACTTTAACTTTCAAGTACAACCTGCATATTACAGGTGGAGGATGTGTGCATTATTTAGATGCAATGCTATGGATTGGAAATATGATTGTGAGTAGATTTCATTGATTTTGCTGCTCCATCTGGGGTTTTTGAGAG
>NW_015224557.1:0-908 GCF_001447785.1 Gekko japonicus | reverse complement strand
GGGCCGTTGGCCTGATCCAACATGGGTTTGCTTATGTTCTCTTAGCTGGCAAACTAGCACTGGTTACTGTGGTTTAACAGAGGTCAAATCATGCTTTATGCTAACTATAGTTTGGTGTGATGTCTGAATTGACAAACCGCGGTTACTGCATTGCTCTGCTTCTAGGATGAATTTGCATGATAGAAATGGGAGTTGCCAAAGTGGACAAAACATCTGTGTTTGACTGACCACTAAAGTTTTAAACAGTGGGTTTGGGTCTGAAACTATTGCTTAATAGCACTGGTTCAAGGTACGATAGGAGCACAGTTTTCAGAACAAGTCAGCGTAGCTTCTTGAGAAATAGCTTACAGATTCTGGGAGATAATTTTCTTTCTTTTAAAACATGTCTTTAACATTAATCTGTAATGCCTATCAGTTCATTCTGAGGATTCATGGCTCCATGGCAGAATGCCTTTTAATGGGTGTTATAAGCACTCTTCTCCCTTATAAATAAAAATGATTTCTGGCCATAGCCAGGTTTTGTTTTGTTTTGTGTAGATTATTGCTACATCAGGATTTAACAGCACAATCCTATTTGTATTTAGTCAAAAGTAAGTCCCACTGTATTCAGTGGGGCTTATTTCCCAGGGAAGAAGAGCACAGAAGATTACACTGTTAATTTGTATTAACCAGGGCTTAAACAAATGCCAATATGGCTGTTGTGAATGGTCACCATGTGTATCTTTGCACTTCTAAGTTTTCCATAGCATCTCAAATGGTGGTACTTTTATTTCGTGGCTTTTGAGCCTCACTGTTCGCATTTCCCCCCCCCCATGTGAAAAGCTATATCTGCTGACTGAGGATTCACTCCATGCATCTGATGAAATAGCCCCCTCCCCTTTGCCAATTTCTAGCTAGTTAACAGATGT
>NW_015224556.1:0-908 GCF_001447785.1 Gekko japonicus | reverse complement strand
ACCCCTGCTGTAGCCCTTTTCACACATTACACTTTTGGTAATCTGACTGTTGTCCTGTGCCCACAAAATGGTGACCATGGGTGCCTAACACATTTTAAAAAAATTATTTAAAACATTTCTATGTAGCTTTTTTACCTAACTAGGCATCCTCAAGATCCAACACATGGTTGGATCACCAAACTTGCAACATCTGAAAATGGCATATGTGTTGGAATGTATACCTCAATCAATCAGCATGTGGAAGTGGGGAATGCATCCTTCCTCAAAACATCTTCTCTTGCACTTGTTCATCCACTTGAGTTTAGTAAGTCCGCATAAGGTTCTGTACTCCTCCATAACTTGCCTATTATTGAGCAAAAGTCCTTCCCCAAAGGGCAAGTGGATTAGAATTAATGACAGTGCAGGAAGCCCTAAATCAAGCAGAGAAGTTTGCTGCTTCACATTTATTCTACTTTCTTTTAATTTAGGAAGTTTAACTGTCCTGTTTTCCTGCATGTTTTCCAAAGAAGAAAAAGTTCTCAGATAAAACCTGCTGTTGTCTTAGATTTCTCTCCAGCTTGGGCCTTTGCAAATCCATCCATCTTGTGGGTTCCCCCCAATGAAAAATTGCAGTGTCTTTCCAGTTTCAATCTAAGATCTTCCTTCTTCTCCACAGCCATCTATAAATCTTCCTTTTCTCTATACAATTCATGTATTTGTCCTTACCTTGACTCCCCCTGTGCTGAACTCCTTTCCTCATCTTTTAAACACTTTTCATCGACACCATTCCAGTTTCCTCTTCTGTCGTCTTTCTAAAATTCTAACTTTGTCACAGGAATCCAGGTAGGAAGGACAGCTGAAGATTCATTTCTGTCTAAGGGAAAGGCTACACACTACAGCTTGCCCAAAGGTGATGCTAAAAATGGTGC
>NW_015224555.1:0-908 GCF_001447785.1 Gekko japonicus | reverse complement strand
TTGGCTTCTCTTATGTTCTTATGATGTGCTTGTTTTAAGAACAGACATGGGCAAAGATGGAACTCTAGTAAATACTTCATTTTTTTATTATGGAAATCACTTCCGGGCATGTGCAGAGTGCTTTCACCAAGGGAGCAGCTGTAGCCTGTCACCATTTTGAATGATGAAGCAGACATTCTGATCCCCAGTCCTTCTGTTTCTAAAAGCTAAGCTGCTTTTTCCAACCCTCTTTGGTCTTGTGTGAATACACAAGCATTAAAAGGTTACGGCCTATGGCTTGTTAGTATGACTGGTTCTCTAGTTGGCTGTGTTTACAGAATTCCCGTTAATTCACCCCCCACCCTCCATTGGTTAAACACAGCTAATCGGATGGGCAAACGCCTTGTTGAGCCCCACTGGTATTTTTGCCCTTGGGCATGGCTCCCCCTGCTGGCCCAAGCCAGAAAAGTTCTTGGGTTTGAGCGTGCAGTGCCAGGACAAAAGTAGAAGACGAGATTTTTGTACCTCTCCCCATTCGCCAAGCACCCACCGTGGGGGTGGGCAGCGCCGGAGGCTGCACCGGATGCTGGTGGGGGGCTTGGAGTTCTCAGGACACTGGGAAGTCGGCAAGGTCGAGGTGTGGTCGCCACTTTTGCACAGCACAATCCGGTGGCGGAAACCTGGCCCGCAATTCGGGGTGCACTGCAAGGAAGGGAGGCATTACAAGGAGAGACCAGCTGACCTCAGGGGCAACCTTCTTTCTCTACGTAACAAAATGAAACAAACAAAAAAAACCCCACTTGGGAATACATGGAAAGACGGCTAAGCTGGAAGGGTGCTGGTTGAGAACCTAAAAAGACGTGTGCATGTGTGTGTGTGCATTTGCGCGCATTGGGTCACAGGTCCATGTAGGTTAAGATCCTGTTTCC
>NW_015224554.1:0-909 GCF_001447785.1 Gekko japonicus | reverse complement strand
CCCCCGCCCCTGAATAAAATTTCAGATGGGTCAGTGTGTTGCAGCATGAGGCAGAAATGGGAGACTTCCCGTTCACAATCTTTCAGACTACACAATGTGTAGCTCTTAGAGTAACTGGAAGCCAAACTAAATGAACCCCTTGAGTCTCATGCACCCGAATCAACCTCTTCTTCTCACACGCAGGCCTGCTTTAATCTTGAACACCAAGGGTTGGATCCAGCCACCTTTTCTACTCACATCTTGCCCTATTTTCATTCGTACTACAGCTGCCATCCTCCATCTCTTTTGTCCATACCTGATCCCCAGCTTAAACCTTTTTGATGGTCAAAGAAGACATTTCCTTTTAGTTTCACCAAAGGAAGACCTCTTGGGATCCAACCCTCATTCGTCTTTTCTGTGGCCTATATTTATGGCGGTAGCTGTTTCTTTGTATACACTCATATCCTCATGGAGGAATCATGACCCTAACATATGGCAGGGTCTCAGGTCTTCTTACCAGCAAAGCATTCAGGAAAAGGGAAAATAAAACCTGTAGAAAAATTGCTCCGGCCCACGAGACAGGCTGTGCACTGTTTGATAAAGAAGCCACTCACGTTATATTAAATGTATTTACTTTTCATTTTCCTTCTGTAGTACAATATTGCCACAGCCTATACAGTGAATAGTTTTGATGCCCATCAGCAATTTAATGAACGGTTGCCTGCTCGAGAATCAGGCAGCTTCGTTGCTCAATTTAATAAAAGATTTGGTGCCCAGTCCCTTCCTTTATTGTTTCTGTTTTGTGCTTTCAATTAAACTGAATCCCCCTTGTGACAATCGACGCATGCATATTCATTTGTCTCAATTCCGTTTTGTGTTGTTTTGCTGAGGTTTTATGGAATGGGATTCAGTATCTGATTAAAAAAAAAA
>NW_015224553.1:0-909 GCF_001447785.1 Gekko japonicus | reverse complement strand
TATTTCGTAAAAGCCAACACCATAATCAGTCTGTTAGTCTCTTAAGGTGCACAAGAATTGTTCTTTGAGAGATATGGGCCAGGTTGCAGTAGCTACATTACATGCATGCTGAGAATCCCGGGCGGTCCTGGTGACTGCCTTTTCTGAAGGTGACCTCAGTCAGATGGTGACTGCCATAACCTACTGGGGGGGAAAGCACTTCACTTAACTGCATAGCAGTACTCTCTAGCTGCTGTTTTAGGAGTGATTGAGAGGAAAAGAAGCCAGTTCACTGGAGCAAAAGCTGCTGGAGTGTCAGCTCCCTGCAGGGCAGAAGGAATAGAATGTAGCAGTTTAAAATACCATCCTTAACTTGGGTCACAGAGTGACTGATATCTGTTTAAAGGGCATCCTCATGAAACCAAAGTAGAATACTCCAGCAAATGGACAGGGAAATGTGCAGTTGTTGTGCCCCTTGTCTCGGGAACTGCTTGCTGCTTAAGCGACAGCTGGTGAGCAAATTAGGCAACTTTCTTATCCAATCCTGAAATCTCTACATTGGGCTAAAGAGATGGATTGTATGGCAGAACCTTTCACGTCCTCTGGAAATGACTGGGAAGAAAAAGAGAGGGATGCCATGATCTTGACTGGCAAGTTATGAGGCCATATCTAGCATCCTTGGATGGGAAGGAAGGGAGTTTTGCTGTGGGCCTTCACCAGCTATTGACAGTCTTTGCTTTTCAGGAATGTGTCCTTTCCTAGCAAGGATTCTTTGTTTCCTTCCCATTGTAGCTGCACATCCACACAGGTTTGTATGCATTTTCCTCCAGCGGCTGCCACGTTCCTTGCATTTTCCCCTTGCCTTGCCTCTATAGAAAGCTTCTGAGGATTTAAAAAAATGGTTTCAGAGAGTAGCCATGTCGGTCTGCA
>NW_015224552.1:0-909 GCF_001447785.1 Gekko japonicus | reverse complement strand
GGTGGTGGTGGCATTTTTTGGCTCCTAATTGAAAACCATGCTGTGGCCACAGGTGCAGTAACATCTTTTGTTCTCCCCTTTTCAATCTAACTTCTATTCTGGTTCTGATTTTAGACGAGGTACTTAAAAAAACCCCCAATTCTGAAAGCCACAGTCCAGCCCCAGAGGACCATCTCTAAGTTACAGTTAAAAGAGTACAGCTGGCTGGCGATATTCTTAATTTCCTGTGAAATGTTGCGGTAGTGGGCCATAGCAAAAATATTTTCAAGGTGGAGATAAATTGGGAAAGTGGGTTTGCTTCTCGTTTTTCCTGAGCAGTGTCATGTTTTATTACTTATTGTCTTTGGCTATATTGAATTACTGTAAAGCCATGATCTCCAGAGATCCTTCAGCCTGTGTCAGCAGATTCTGTGCTTCCATTCCAAATTTCCCTTTCCCCCCCCTTAAGAAGTGTAAGACACTCATAAAAATGTGATCCAAGTTAAGATGCCTCATATAAAAATCAACCCAGCAGTAGTTTTAGTAGTTTCAGAGATAAAAATAACCACCTTTTGACTCTTAACTTTTTGCATGTGGTTCTCAACCATTTTATTGAGTGAGATCCAAATGATCACTCACTGGTAGGAATGGGCATGCTTCTTTTCGTTTAACTTTGGGGTTTCTTTTTCGTTTCTTTAGATATTTTCAGCCAATTCGTGACAGCCTTTTGATTTAGTACAATTCCTCTCCACCCCAAAATAGAAAACTTATCTAGGCCGAAAATAGGAACATATGGACACATGAAAAGCCCTGCTGGATTAGACCAGCATCCCATCCAGTCCAGCATCCTGTTTAACACAGTGGTAATCTAAACCCTAGACAGGAAGCAAAGAGAGTTTAGAGGCCAAGGCCTTCCCCTGGTGTTACCTC
>NW_015224551.1:0-909 GCF_001447785.1 Gekko japonicus | reverse complement strand
CCCCCTCCCCCCCCCCGATTTTATGTTTGTGTTATTTGAGTCAGTAATTCTGAGGGGGGAAATAGCAGTTTGTTCCTCAAGCAGTTTTGCTTGACTCCTCATTTCCTGGCACGTCTTTCTCCCTGCTTAGAGTATTCTACTTGTCTGGACTTGATGTAAATGTTTCAGGGGAATTTATTGAAATAACTTTGATAAAAGATATCACCTAACTCATTTTATCTCTTGTACTTTGGAGCTGAAATGGTAACAAACCTTTCACCAGACTTACATAATAGGAGAATGCTTATTGGCTTTCTCACACCCTTCATGCTGCTCTTTCCCCTGCCACGCCTGTGCTATGTTGCTTCCTATGCCTGGATGCTTTCTCTGGCCTCAGCCTTTATAGGTAAGGCTCTGTGGATGTGGTAACTGCAGGACAGAAGTGAGGGCGCAGGGTACAACTTCTGCTTTTTCTAAAGAAATCCCAGAAGCTAACTTCTGGCCTTCAAGCCTGCAAAAATAAACACAAAAGTTTGGGGCCAATATTGGTAAAATTTCAACAAACTAACAGGGCAGGTGCTGAAGAAGCTCTGGAGGGAGCAGTACTTCACATGGCTTTTTCTTCTGTGGAGCAGAAGCTGAATAAAGTATGCAAAAGCAGCAGATATGTGCAAATATAGCCTGCTTGGGTAAAGAATCCAGCTTTTCTCGGTAGAGTATTTCAGTTGTTCGTAGCTGTTATTGTATTCAGCCTTCATTATTTCATTACCAAGCTTGGTATTATTACTTCTCCATTGCTTCCCCACCTCCCTTAATCTGAGCTTGTATGCCCTCCAAGACCCAGGCTGTAAGGCTGAAGGCCACTTTATGTTTGTGTTAGGAGTTTTCATTTTCCTGTGGCATCAAGGTACTGTTTTGAGAGTAGCTGTG
>NW_015224550.1:0-909 GCF_001447785.1 Gekko japonicus | reverse complement strand
TTTTTAATTTTAAAACAGTATGAACAGCAGACAATGCACTGCTGCTAAGAAGAAACGCTAACCATTTAACTGTTTGTATATGTGAAACATAATATCTCTAATATGTGTACTTTACAGCATTTGATTCCTTACACATAAGACTTGAATTGAAGGTATTAAAATTTTACAGTTAAACTGTGGCCCTGTGATACACCTACATGTGCAGATCTGTTGCTGTACCAAGAACTATGGGCATAAATCAAATGAGCATCCAAATACTGATGCTGTGTCTTCCCCTCCCCCTGCATTGCTTTCAGTGGAGTGTGCTCTTGGATGCCTTACCACCTGCACTGGGATACTAATATGTACCCAAGTGCAAATGTAGTTGAAACCTGTGCAGATATATTGTGTATATTGTCACCTGTGTGATTGGATGTTTATCTCATTTATGCCTATGATTCTTGGTCTGGCAAGGTATCTCATTGTGGATATATTTAGTTATATCAAGGCATGAGTCTAAATTCTGTTCTGTGGATTTGCTTTGTAAGTTCCAGTGTATACAGAAAGGTGTACTGATTCTTTCATAGGAATTTGAACTTAAAATTCTATTCCAAGAACTTAAAAACAACATTCTTGGTTCCATCTCTGTGCCCATACACTCCAGCAAAAATGATTGTCTGTAGCTTGAGATAGCTAATAAATCATTGACGAAGGGGAAAAATTACCTGCAGCGCTTTTAAAATAAAAAATTAAGCAGGAAATTGGCATGAAGGACGTTAAGAACTAGTAATGTAACAAATATTTAGTTCACAAATATAAATACTCAGAACTGTCTGCTTATACATTCCTTCCCTGCACAAAAGATTCCTTCCTGGATTCATAGGCTTTTATTTATTGACTTGAGCTAGGTACATGCTGCTGGGCATGAGG
>NW_015224549.1:0-909 GCF_001447785.1 Gekko japonicus | reverse complement strand
TACTTAACACACATTCTTTCTTTATGAACAATCGGCTTATGATATTTGGGTGTTTTGAATTTTAAAGTTTGCAGTTCCTAAACATTTTGGCATACCTGACTGTGCTTTTTCAAGCCCCTCTTCTTCTTTTTTAAAAGGTATTTAACACAGTTCCAGACACACAGCAGTCGAATTCACAGCTGCTTTTGTCTCGAAAGAGAAGTACAGATTCAAAGCCTCCTTCATGCAGTGAGAGGCCTTTAACTCTCTTTCACACAGTGCAGCCTAATGAGAAGCGTAAGTATCTTAATCCTCCATTTAGTATGTTTTGTTGTGACATTGTTTTACAGTGGCCCAGGGGCTCAGTTCTCACATGATTAATGACGTTGAGAAGGATGCAAGTTCAGAAGAGCAGAGCATGAAGGATCTAAGATGTCCCAGTCTCTCTCTGTTCCCTCAATGTTTAAAACAATTGATCTAACTAGCCATGCTCCATTTCCCCCTAATTTCCGCCTACAGATGAATACTTTGCCAAAGGTGAAGTAGTAGTAGTTTAACACCCTTGTCACTTCCTTGTACTGATAAATTTCATCTATTATTTGGCTAATTCAGCTCTCTTGACTGCCTTGAGAACTAGAACAGATGAAAAGACAGCTATTTTAATGAGCAAATGAAATTTGTGTTTGGTTAGAAATGTGAAATCTTGACATCAAAGCAATTAACATTGTCAGTGTAGTGTTCATCTGGGTTTTTATGCTTTAAAAACCCAGATGAACAGTACAAAAGATGGCAGTCAAACATTCTTTGTTTCACTTACATTCTTCCACCATGGAACTCAGGAGTGATGTGCAGGTGTCCAGTCCAGGACATGACCAGACCCACTTAGTTTCAGCAAGACTTCTGTATTATGTGCCTTCCATCTATTACTCC
>NW_015224548.1:0-909 GCF_001447785.1 Gekko japonicus | reverse complement strand
AGTTAGCATGTGCAAAGTCTCACACCTGAGTTCTCCTGTCCCCCCCAAAGAAGCTTAGGATGGCAGCTAAAATGGACAACAGAGCAAGCGGCCTACTTACCTGCACATAGAGCTCCCTGAGTTCATACTGAAATTTCTTGGGATCTGTGGTAATCGTTACAGGCCCGATTTCTGTGGGGGAAACCACACACAAAATCATTAAATCACCAAGCCACTGAGAGGGAAATCCACAGAGAGCTAATCACACTGGAATCGTGGGAATCTAATAAGGTAATGTACAGTTTTCCAAAAAAATGATCAAATGTCAGATTGCCTCTTTGTGGAATGCTGACCTGTTTAGGCAGCTGTATTGCAGAAATTCCCCAACTGTGAGAAAATGTGTATGAACAAGTACTGTACTTCATTTTTCCCTCATATTCCTTCCTTTTACCCAGCCAAATCCCTGAAAAGCAAAACATTCTCTACAATCACTTACTTTATTTACAAGCAAGATCAGATACCTCAATCTTCAATAACTTTACCCAGTAATAACAGGCAGAGAACCTAAAAATTCAAGAAATCTTTCCTGGGAAAGAAGTTTGTGAGAAGCAGCCTTTTAAAAGTGTTACATTAAATGCATTGCTAATTTGCTAATTCTGACAAACAAACGTTGCATTGTTAGATTTGGGACAAAGAGTGTCCTGATTTCTTCCTTTTAAATGGATTATACAAAGATTGATTAATATATTGTTTAACACACTTAACTTTTTCTGTCTTCAGCGGAGCTGGGAAATTTCCAGGGAAAACTTCTTTGGGGTGCCAGTAATTGCTATTTTTCAGCAGATTTTCCTAGCATTTACTAGGGTAAAGGGGGAAAGTAGGGTTGCCAGAACACCTGGTGGAGGCTCCCTCTAAGCTGTGGAGTCTTAT
>NW_015224547.1:0-909 GCF_001447785.1 Gekko japonicus | reverse complement strand
CCATGGATGAGTTGAAAACCACCCCATCATCTGCCTCAACTCCACACGCACACACAACCTGCCCAGATGCTCTGCGTTCAAGGCTTCAGCCTTTCAAAAGGAAGCAGAAAAAGAACTCAGATGACAAATCCAGCTATTTATTAGGCAAGACCAAATTTGGCAGCTGCGTCAGAGCTGAGCTTGAAACATCCACTATAGCGTTCCTGGCCTCATTCAAGGCGCCCCAAACAGATGTGTGAAATCAGAGGAAGATGGTTATAAGGGGGGGAGGAAGCAACCCAAACCAAAAAGAAGGCAAAACTGGAGACATCAGATCTGCAATACCACGGCAGATGGGCTGTTTAGGGGGACCTGCTCACCCCAAGGAATAATGGAAACCCACTAAATATTCGCTCCGCATAATCTTCTCAAGTGACACAGAAGCTTTCCTCCTCCTTCCAGCAGATCTGCGCCACACGCATTTGCTTAATCCACACCATGCATATTATTTTGCTTCACTTCTGCTGCTTTTCCTAATCATCAAAGAGGCCCAAAGCACTGAAGGCTGCAAGCCTTAGGGGCAAACTGGATGGCACATTTGCCACAGTGACTTGCAGTCATACATTCTGTCAGGGAACTAACGTTGCCAGGGCTATCAGCGTGGCATGGGGGTGGTGGTGGAGAAGGGACTTCGGCTTTCCTTCATGCACTGTTTTCCACCGCTGAAATGGCTAAGGGGAGCCCCCCTGTGGCCATTTTGGCTCGGGGAAAACAGCATGGGAGGGAAGGCCAAAGCCCACCTTATTCTGCACAGCAGTCCCGAGTTAAATCAGGCCTTGGCACACTTGGGAACATTTGTTCCCTGCCAGCATGTATGACTGCAAGGATTAGAGGAATTGTGTCGAAAGTGTTGTCTAGTCCAGCCCTTAT
>NW_015224546.1:0-909 GCF_001447785.1 Gekko japonicus | reverse complement strand
CAAGAAAATGTATTAAAATTATACATAAGATTCAATATGAAAATGAAGAGTTCAAAAACTCAGGGACAGAAATATAGAGCAAACCCCTGTAGAGCCAAACCATTGTTATGTATGCAAAGTTAATTAGATCACCAAAATTCAGAGCTATCTGAATATTCATATAAATATGGAAGTCTCTGGACATGCAATTTCAGCTGGAAGTGATGAGGGCTAGAAATACATCCTATTGCAGCTCAAAAAGTAAGCCACAGTGTTCAAGATCTGTGTAATAAAAATGAACCTGAAAATCATCAGAAACGTATAGCTTACATTATGTGCCACTGTCTGGATACATCTGAGGAAGGACTATAGATAATAATTATTCAGACTGAAATGAAGCACTACATCTTCTGCCATTTGAAAGAAGTCTAAGTAGCAATATGGTGACAAATCCAAGGAAATACTCATCAAGCATCCTTATGCACTCCTTCATTAGTTCTCATTAAATTTGCATCGTGGGCTCCCAATGGATCATGGCTGCTTCCTGGATGGTTCATGTGTCTGGTATCAAACCTGTTTATGTGGAACTAATGAGTTCTTCTCTATAGACAATTGAATTTGAGGATTTAATCTAATGTCAAAAGATTTCTCTCTCTTTCTCTCTGTCTTTCTCCCTTTCTCCTTTTTTACCCCCAGAATTCCACTATAATCATGTTAAATGAAATGATGCCGGGTGGTGTTTTGGGACAAAAGCATTTGAGGCAGAAACTTAGGTAACATCTTGCACAGAAACCAGTTAACCACAACACATGGCCCTCTTTTAGAACATCCTGGGTCAAATAAATGCTTTACAATTCTGTGCTCATTGCTGCAACCCCTTTCCTTAAATATGAAGCAACAGCCGTGTTCAGCCATACTGGCTTAATATTT
>NW_015224545.1:0-909 GCF_001447785.1 Gekko japonicus | reverse complement strand
AAATAAATACCTTGACCTTCAAAATTGCCAATTAGCAATGTATAATGGCCAGATAGAGTTGTTCTTGTGGGATGGCATTGGCACCTATCTGGAACTGGCAGCAGAAAATCATAAACTTGCCAAACTCCGTGTTCTAGGGACATCAAAGCTCGCCAAGCACCAGATCTGCTCAGCCAGGCACGTGGAAGAGTGTGCAACCCTCAGCCTGGCCACAGTGATAGCACTCTGGCTTCATTCCACTTCATTCCTCCTCAACATCCATATATTCCTCCCTCTCACTCTAGGAGAAGATTCCCCTCAAAAGGCAGGATCCAGATCCCACTCCCCCAAACCATCCCATTTTCCCACCTCATACCAAAGGACATGTGTCAAAACTGTTGAGTTTTTACCATAATGTCAAAAGGTTATGCCACTCCCTATCTAATCCCAGCCCACCAAACCCTTTTGTTCAACTTCTAGCAGAAAAGAGGGGTGAGAGTGATACTTGACCTGAGGAATCTGAAAAATAAATAATAAAAGGGTTCAGAAAGCCATCTCAGATGCCCTTCCTCTACTACATCTGGATTTCTGGTTTGTAGCCCTATTAGGTGCCTACTTCCATGTAAGGATCAGGCCAGACTTGCAAAAGTACCTCTGTTTCCAATGTGGCAATCTTTCTTTACAATACATAGACTTACCTGAGGACCACATATGAAACCCAGAGTGTTCACCAAGGTTGTAGCCATGGAGGTGGCATACCTTTGCAGGTTAGGGTGTGAAGTTTATCCTTTTGTAGATGATTGGTTGAACATAGCAGACTCCAAGGAAAAACTACAGCGAGATGTCCAATTAATCCTGAAAGCTTTAAAAGTCTCAAATGACAAGTCGACTTTTGAAAACCCAAACCAGAATCTACATAATAGAAAGTAT
>NW_015224544.1:0-909 GCF_001447785.1 Gekko japonicus | reverse complement strand
GCTAACTCCAGTCCCAGAGAATCCCCAAGAATCATCTCAGTAATAGAGAAGGGCAGTATCGGGGGATGGGGGAGTTGGAGATCTAGCACAATTCTTCTTCCAATGAGAGTTGCAGGCAGCAGTACAGCAGGCGGAGAGGACAGCTTCCTCCCAATCTTTATGTTCCTTTTCATTATTATATCGCCTCTGCTTGTTTACTATTTTCTTTGTATCTACCGATGTTCTCCGATGTTCTCCGTGACATTTCAGACTAAGCGAGTGATTACTGGGTGAGGGAAAAAACGCTCTGAGGAAGAAAAAAGGCTTCTTCGAACCCTGCTCGTGGTCTTTGCCAAGGCGTCTGATTGACCCCTGTAGGAAATGGAATGCCAGACGGGCCTTTGCTCAAGACCAGCAGAGCTCTTTTGACATTCATGAACTACAAACAAACGTCTGCAAATATCACATCGTGAGGCATGAATGCCAGGGAAAGATCAGTCACAGAGCGCAGAATCCCAAATGCATTCCAAAGGCCTGCCTGACAAGCTCCCAGGAGAGAAGCTGGAGTGAAATTCCAGTTTCCTAGAGAAGAGAAGCCATTACTCCCATTCAGCAGCTCTCCCACCTCTTTCCATGTAGAACCCGAGAAACCTCCACTGAAGGAAAATGCTGCTGTGGGTGGGTTTATCTCTATGGATTGCCTTTGAATATATCACCTCATTAGAGTCCAAGGTTTGCTTAAAGAAGGTTAACATTCCGTTAATGGCTGTCAGTGGTCCCCACCATTAGTCAACAGAGGGTAATTCACCTGTTTGGGGGAGGGGAGGGAGTCTAAAACAAGTGCCTGGCAGATTGTTCGGGAGAAAAAAGAAGAGTTGGTAGTTGGGGGTGGGGGGAGACGTTTTCCGCAGGGATGGCTCTCCCCGCGCC
>NW_015224543.1:0-909 GCF_001447785.1 Gekko japonicus | reverse complement strand
AGTCAATTGGCAGCCAGTGCAAATAGAAATTCTGACATTTTATTGTTGTTTGCTTTTGTAGCAGCAGTATTCTGAAATCGAATAGTAAATAGTCTGCATGCTAAAATATTTTTTCCAGTATTTTAGTGCATGATTTCATCTTTGCTTAGGAACACCTACTGTAGATTGATTGGGTTTTATGACTGTTTTATTCCTTCTGTAGAACCATCAAACATGCCATTGTTTTTCTTTGGTTTAAAAGATTTGCCTCCCCCCCCCTCCACAGGACTGTGGCCAAAACCTCCATGAAATTATTGAGATTGACTTTATTTCTGAACATTTCCTTTTCAGAAACGTATACAGCAATGATTTAAAAAGTTTTCTACCACATGTAGTACAATTATAAATGTACTTTTGAAAATGAGTGATTGCTTCAGTTTTGCATTTTATTGGGCAGAGTACAAAGGCCTGAGCTCAGCATGTGTTCAGAGTAGACCTGCCTTGTATGTTGAAAGTTGGTTATAAATAATTTCCTGCTAATCAGCAGCCAGCAGTGGAAGCGCCTTCTACCATTCCCTCCTGAATTATGAAAAGCAAGTATTGTATTAGCAGGGGCAGGCAAAGCAGGTTAAATCTTATGCTGGATTTTGGGACGTCAAAGAACCATTTTCCATTAGTCAAAAAACTCTTCTCCTTGACTTATTAAATCAAACCAAGTTGCTAGAACAGTGAACAGAGTCCATGATTGGGGTAGTGGTAGTGGTTAGAAAGGTGGATATGAGAGAATCTGGAAAGAACTGCAACAGATATGCTCGAATTCCTACAAGTTAGTTTATGAATTAGAGGTAAAGGAGGTTTCAGTGATTATGGGCATTTCTCGAAGAGCATTGTCCAAGAAAAAACACTGACTTGGGCTTCTTGAAGATAGGA
>NW_015224542.1:0-909 GCF_001447785.1 Gekko japonicus | reverse complement strand
TATTTCCCAACCCAGAGCTGGAAACCATACTTTCAGTCAGTAGCCAAGGCCAGAAAAGGTTTGGCTTCATCTTTCTATTTCTCAAAAGTGAGGATTTGATGGATGTGTCACCCATACCCTTGTGTCTTCAATGACATGGCAAGCAGCAGCCGTCTAACTGGTACTGCTTTTGAAAACATTTGGGAAATTTTAACTGCTGCAGAATGTGGCAGGCTGATCTTCTGAGTATGTGAAACTGAGTTCCCATCAACTGAGGATGTTTTTTTTTTTTTTTGGCCTTGTTTCAAAATGTGGATTAGGGTTGCCAAATCCAGCCTGGGATATTCCTGGGGATTTGGGGGGATTGTCTGAGAAGGGCGGGAGGGAGCTCAGCAGTGATGTGATGCCGTAGAGACCACCTTTTGAAGCTGTCATTTTCTCTGTAGTCTGGAAGTCAATCATAATCGCGAGAGAATTCCAGGCCCCAGCTGGAGGTTGGCAACCCTAGTTCAAACAATTCCCCTGGAGAAAATGGTCCCTACAGAACATAAACTCTATGGCTTCACGTCCCTCTTGAGCTCTTGTCCTTCCCAAAACTCTACTCTTCCAGGCTCTGCCCCCAAATGTGCAAGAATTTCCCCACCCAGAACTGGTAAGCCTATTTTGTAACCTTAGTTGCATAATTATATATGAAATCTTATATAGTTAAGTCTAGCATAGCTTTGGAAACCCTACATGAATGCATCTTTGAAGCTGTGGTGCTGATGAGTAGGGATTAAGGATCTCAAAAAGCAAAGTTCCCCTTACACAAAGTTCCCCTTACACAAAGCTCACACAATTTTTTTAGTTACAGACCCTTTGACCTTGTTGCTGACTAGAAACTGCTCAGAAATCTGTGCTGGGCAAGCCCGATCACGTCAGATCTCAGAA
>NW_015224541.1:0-909 GCF_001447785.1 Gekko japonicus | reverse complement strand
AAAGCTTAAAATGGTACCAATTTGGTGTCATCCAGCAGGCTCATTTGGGACACAGATGTGCTGCTGTACATCCAGCAAGGCTTTGGCTCTCCACACACCATGACAAATGGCTTCCAATATTCCTTCAAGTTCAAAAAAACAGTTTGCAATGCAAAGAAAGTTGTTATGGTGGAGAGGGATGGAAACCATGCAGAGCCAGTTTTTCCGGGTCAAGCCCTGGCCATGTGAAATTGGACTCAAAGTGCAAGCAAGCTAACAACAACTCTCCATATTTCTCTGATCATCTGGTTTGATTAATGTTTATGGGTTACTGCGATGTGGCCTATAGCCATAGTTCAATTTCCTGTTACAGGCCATCGGACTCTGGCTCCCACTACCTGACTGCTGCTCAGCTTAGTTTGGCCTGGAGGCTTTGCTGGTTTCACAGTGCACTTGGCTTGGGAGGGCTTATTCTGCGGAACCAGTTTACGGCACATTGCAGAAGCCGGTCACTACTGCATTTGCCGCACATATGCCTGCTGTTGGCACTCTCTTTGCGTCTTCATTGATTTGTCCAAACAGTTGTGTTTTGATGGAGAGTTTGTGGGGATTATCTTCACCTTACGCGAGCCAGAAAATTAATTCAGGATTCAGTTTCACAGGGTTGCCATCCATGCCACCTGAAACGAGAATGGTATCCACTCGCCAAGTTGTGGCTAATTCCAACTGCTCTTGGAAACTCTGTCCAGGGTTGGTATTGTACTGCACAGAAGATACTGAGTCCATTTATCAGAATGGTTTAGGAGACAGAAGGAGCAGGAGAAGCCAGGGAGTCTCTGCCATGCCTGTCGTGAAGGGCCATAGCTCAGTGGCAAAGCACGGGCATATTCAGTGGCTCAGGCTCAGTCTTTGGCATCTCCAGTTAAAAGG
>NW_015224540.1:0-909 GCF_001447785.1 Gekko japonicus | reverse complement strand
AGATTGTGCTGTTATAAAAAACAATGTTTGTAGATAATTTGTTGTCTTTTCTGGACCACCACACAATCACAGAGACCCAGGAATCCAATTATGTATGACTCCCTGAGCAGATAACAGTGTATTTCTAACTGTTACACACTTGACAATGCCTAGACTAATATCTATACTCCTTTGGGCTTGTATAAAGTGATTCCAAGAAGAAGCAAAGGATGAACGGGTATGAATAGGAAGAGCTCTTGCTTACAGAGTGTATAAGACAATTCAGGCTTCCTGCCACTAGATGGAGCACCAGCGGCATCTTATTGACTCTAGGGGGAAAAAAGCTGCCCTATTATCTTTCTTTCCTCATTTCTGTTTACAGAAATGTTTCCTTTAGTTGGATCTCCCTGTTCAGCTGGAAGATGAGGACATTAGCGCTCGAAACTACCACATAGTCCTGAGTGGGAGGGGGGGACCGGGTCATTAACTTGCTTCCTCTTTCTGATAGACCCAGGAGCAATTTGTGTGGGTGTTGAATGAGTCGATGCGGTAGCACAGAGGGTTGTTGGCCTGCGGAGTTCCCTAGTCTGAAAACATTCATTCTCTCCATTTTAGCTCAAGCAAGAGGCAAATGAAAAAACCGCAAACGTCTGGAAATCACCCTTTACACTAAGGATCGTCTCAGGAGTAATGTGAAACCATGGATGAAGAGTCAATGACTATCTGGACCTGCACCTTTAAGCTAAATATGGTTCGGTAGGGTCCATGAAGGAACTGAAGCCAAGCTATGAAGTTGGCTTATTAACCACCCATAACATAGCTTCATGTTGTATCCTGGCTTATTCCTGATTTGTTTCCTGCCAAAGCTCTGCTCCTGCCACAGCTATGAGATACCAGGCAAGAAGAGCTCAAAAATAAAACTGCTCTTGC
>NW_015224539.1:0-909 GCF_001447785.1 Gekko japonicus | reverse complement strand
AAGGTGATAGAACAGTGATATGCAGTGGCTCAGGAGCCACATGTGGTTCTCTGACATGCCACTTGTGGCTCTTTTGGGCATTGTGCCCCAGTGTGGCACTTGCCCCATGTTTCAGGGAAATGGGCAAAGCCATTGCCCAGTAGGGCCTGTAGCTGGAGGATGGTTCCACTTTGAAACAGCTGCCACGGGAGGACTGGTAAACCGAGAGCGTCCCTGAATTACAGGCATGCCAGAAATAGAAGTAAATGTGGCTCTTTTGGTTTATGATAACTGTGAAAATGGCTCTGCCCAATCCACTGAGTGAGTACCACTGGCCTAAAGCCATACTTAAAACAAAATTAAACCTAAGAATTCAGAGAACCTGCTACACATATCGTTATAATAGTATGTCAATAGAATGATGTTTGGTTGCTGAACTTTGTTTTTGAAAAAAATGAAAAAGCCAAAGTTGTCCAGGGAGAAGGATGGCCTTGGGCAGGGAAACAGTCAGGAAACCTGCTGTGTGGAAGCCTTGCTGCTGCTGCTCTGTATCGTCAACTGCACCAACAATGAAGAAACCACACAAGCCTGTCCCCATGTGGAAAGGGCCACAGACAAAAATGGCAGCCATGTCCCTAGATCTCGTCTCCTCCTTCTACCCCGCCCCAGTGATATTAAGAGGTGCCACGTTCCTCCCTTCCCTTAGACAGCCAATAGCAAGGAACTGAAGGTGGAAAAATGCAGAACTTTCTGAGATCAAAACATGAGCTAAATTCTGTTAAACATTTTTGAGAGCTGAGAATGGCTGCTGCTTCATCTCTCATTTAATATTATTATGTGATCCAAACTTACAAAAAGAAGAAAATGTTTACAATTACATCTCATATCTACTTACTGATGAAGGTTCACGAATTAGTTAAATAGTTTTAT
>NW_015224538.1:0-909 GCF_001447785.1 Gekko japonicus | reverse complement strand
TTCCTGCCCAAAAATAGCCCTGTCTCTTTCTCTGTATTGTTTTCTCTCCTCCCTAATTTATCTCCACGCAGCTCCCCAAACTCTCATACAATTCATGTATTAGGGCCAGCAAAATGTAGCCCACAAAGGCAGGGGTTGTAGGTGTCTCCAGAGATGGAATACAAGTCCTCTCCCCCCACCCCCGTCTTGCCCACCCGTCTTCCCAAGCAACTCACAAGCACATTTTTCTTTGGGTCCAAAGTGTCTTTTATCTGATCCACTCTAGCTTCACCCATAGAAGCACCTTCTTTTAGCTTTGCAAACTAAATGGAACCTCCATGTTTTGATATTAGTATACCTCTGATTCATAAGTGCTAGGGACAAACAACACGGGGACACTGAGCTGGGAGCTTGGGTTTGTTCTGCTCGCAGAGGTCCTTTTATCCAGCAGAGGCATTCTTTCCCTGGTGCAAAATACCGTTCTGAGGAAAGCAATACTACTTGCACAACAAATTGGCGGGATCCAATTGCTTCCCTCATACTGAACACATGAAACTGCCTTATATGGAATCAGACCCTTGGTTCATCAAAGTCAGTAATGCCTATTCAAACTGGTAGTGGCTCTCCAGGATCTCAGGCAGAGGTCTTTGCATCATGCCAGGTGCATCACCTACTGCCAGGTGCACCTACTGAAGATGCAGGGGACTGAATCCGGAACCTTCTGCATGGTGAGTATTTGCTCTACCCCTCAGCCACAGCCCCTCCTCAACTGAGCTGTAAATCTCTTCGAGGAATTTGACTGGATGTTGCTACAAAAAAAGCTCTAGAATACATAGACGTAAGTCACCCACCGAACACTACAAACTAAGCCGAAGTGAGGTCTGAGGCCCAAGTACCCAGCATTTGGGTCAGGTCACATGGACATTTAGT
>NW_015224537.1:0-909 GCF_001447785.1 Gekko japonicus | reverse complement strand
GGCATGGTTGTAGGTGTCTGCCAGGACCTGGGTCATTCATGTCTGCCAGAGCCTGGGAGCCGTGACAAGCCCAGTGAGAAAGTGGGAGGGGAGATGAGGTTGCCCCCCACGAGTCTCACGGGCCTACCAGTACCAGTATAACTTGCCTGCAGTCAATTTTGAAAGTTGTGACTGGATAGTTACTTTCCATCAGTCCAATCGCAAGCAACTTGCATACATGATCAGTAAAAATGTACACGGGGAGGATCCACAATATTTGTGGGGTCTCATCCTTTTCATCCCCTGCCCCACTGATATCTCTTTTCTCCTTCCCTCTGTGGACACTTTCCTTCCTTGCCCCCACTTTCTTTTGCCTTCCCTCTCCCAATGATTGCCATTGCCTCTGCCTTCTCTTCCTCTTCCGCCTGGGCTCACTGTGGGTGTGTCATCTCTGTTGCCCCCCCCCCAGCCCTCTGCCTTCCTGGTCAGGCCACCCGTTCTCTGGGCTGCCCTCTTTCTAGCTGGCCTGCCAACCAGCAGTGCTAACACCTTCCCCTGTTTGGCTCACGTGGTAGCACCAGTGGTAATTGTGGTGGCTCCTCCCCCACTGCTCTCCTCAGTTCTCCCACTGGGGGCTTTTTTGAACCCCCAATTTTTCTTTTAATGTTTTTGTATTTTTCTGCAAGCCTAGGTTTTCCCCGAGTTTGTAGAAATATCTCCTTTATCTGAATATAGCCCTAATGCACAGATTTAAGGATCTACATCTGGGGCCATGTACAGAATGAGGTGTAACATGTGAGGAAGCCATAAAGACTTGCAGGGGGTATCTCATTTTTGCCTGTATCCCCTCCCTCACTATTTCTTCTTCCCCGCCTCCAGCAGCCTCCCATAATCTCTGCCCTTTCCCTGCTTCCTTTTCTCCCCTCCACC
>NW_015224536.1:0-909 GCF_001447785.1 Gekko japonicus | reverse complement strand
TTTGGCCGCATCAATTTCCCCCGTGTGGCCATAGTTCAGTTTTTCCCCAAAGGATGAGGGATAGAATCCTCACTGGCTTTTACATCTCTGCTTTCCAACAACATGAAGTCATACTAAGTGTAAGAGTTTCTACATGCAAACCATTCAGAAACTCAATACACTGGTCCACAGCCTCAGCTAGTTAGCTGAACCCCAAGACGAGATGTCCCTGGATGCCTGGCCCACGGGGGCTCCACCCCCACCAGCACAAGTTTCCAGGACGTGAATATGCTTTCTATCAGCATACCCGAGCAAAGCACAGGCTCACAATCCATATATGGAAAATTATCTCATAACAGGAACAATAATAATCCTTTAGAGCATTTCGGGCTGCTGGAGAATGGCCAATACACAACTACTGTGCACAAAGTTTAGTCTAGACCTCAAAGGGTTTGTGTGTGTGTGTGCGCATGTGTGTGCGTTTTGGAGCGTTACTGAATCTTCCCCCGCCCCCAAGTTCAATTTATGAAGACTTTCAGAGAAGCCAAATCCTCTCCAATCGCCACAGCTTCCAAAAACAAACCAAAAGACTGGACTAGCTACATTCATTAGGCAATGCTACCTCATTTGGCTTCTTTTGAGTGGCTAGTGTACCATCTAAAATCGTCTCCCAGTTTTGAACGTACGGAATTTTACTTTGCTTTTCTACCCTTCTCGGGATTAGATATAGGGCTGGGAGGGATTGATCAACCCTGACTTTTCACCCAGGGGGTGGGGGGCGTGTTGAAGCAGCAAAACAAAGTCTGAGTCCGGTCGGGCACCTTGAAGACCAACAAAGTTTTATTCTGGGCATAAACTTTCATGTGGAATAAAATTTTGCCGGTCTTCAAGGCGCCCCCGGGTTCGAACTTTGTTTTCCTGCTCTTTTAC
>NW_015224535.1:0-909 GCF_001447785.1 Gekko japonicus | reverse complement strand
GTTCCAAATGGCTCCATAGGCCTCACTATCTGGCATTCTTTCCAGTGGGGCAGTACTAGGCACACAATATTCTGGTGTGGCATTAGTGGATACTTTGCTTTTGGGGCAGCAGCTGCCTTTCAGATGAGTAGCCATGCCAACTTCTTGGCAGCTTGCACTCATTAAAGATCCCATGACAGTCCCTAAGGCATGGTGGGATTAACCTCAGTGTCCTGGCCAAGGGCCAGTTCAGGTATTAAGGTTCTGCCTCTTTTGCTGTTTCAATTGGATCCCGCATTCTATCCAATTTGCTGAACTGAATGGTAGCTTGTTGTGTTTACTTGAGAAAGCTAAACAGCTTCTTGCTTTTCATCCAGGTTTTTTAAAAAAATGATTGTGGGAGATTGTCCATGTATTATTCTTTCCAAGGCTGGTGGTGCCTAATTTAATTAATGACTGAGATGTAATTTGTGACCTTATTGGCGGGGCAGTGCTGCAGAAGAGCCTGCTGTGATTAGATTTCTTACAACACGCAGAAGAGAAGTAAGCTGGCATTGTTCATTTGGGACCCTATTGGTTAATGGAAAACGATGCAACTTTCCAAGCAACACGGACTCTGAATCAAACAAATGGAAAGGCCAGCCATTCTTGGCTCTATGAAGAAGAGCAACACTGATTGCAAACATGGCTGTCACTAGGGTGGTGCCAGGGAGCGCACGCCAAGATTAGGGACCCTGGCCTGGAGACTGCTTACAAACATGGGAACGATGCGTGTTCCCTCAGTCATTCTCCATTCATTTAAACCAAACACTTCCTTAGAATCCATTCCTCCATTCATAGGCACTCTGCATATGAAGGAACAGCAAGGCTGGATTAAAGATGTTAAAGCATGTTACAGATTGGAAGTATAATTCCAGTCTTTGGTGATCG
>NW_015224534.1:0-909 GCF_001447785.1 Gekko japonicus | reverse complement strand
CTTCTTCTTGAGAGAGGGAGGGAGAGGACAGGCAACATTTTAATTTGTCCTGGCTCAGTTGGATCATGCAGACTTAATTTACCTAGTTTATACTCCGCCATTTCCCTCCAAGTGGCATTCCCCTCCCCTCCATCTTCTCCAGTCACAACCGCCACCCAGTGAGGCAGGGGAGGCTGAGTGTGCAGCTGGCCCACGGGTCACCCAGCGAGCTTCCGTGGGAGTGGGGATCTGAACCTGGGCCTCCCCGTTCCCAGTCCACCACCTCCCACCGTCTCTTGCTGAGCGTGGCCTCTTGCTCCTGGCTGCCGATGCCAGTGAGGGCTCAGCAGCTCCTGCCCCGTGCGCTGACAGTAGTCCGCTTCATTATCAAACAATTTTATTATAATATGTGCGGGTAACACACATTCCTAGATGGCTTCATCTGTTGGTTTTTGGAGGCATCCCAGTGAGCTGTTATTGCTGCCTGCCATTTGGTAGGTGCTTTTACAATGGCTTGGAATAATAAACACAGCCATAATAATCAGAGCGCCTCATTCCTGGCATTTGCTGGGTTTTCGTGCTGGGCGATTGGAGGAGCTTCTCTCTCTCTCTCTTCATGGCTTTTGAAAGCAGCCGGAGAGCAGGAGCCCAGGGGGGGGGGCACTGAGAAGGCCCATCTCGGTGATGGTTCAGATTGGACCTCATCTCCTCAGGGAGGAAGCACACATGTGTGGGCAGAGCGTATGAGCCAAGTGAGAGAACAACCGTTCTGTGAAGGCCTTTGGTCTCCCAGGACTCTCTGTGAGTCAAGTCACTCTTGTTCCCATATCACAGAGGCAAAACTGAGGATGAGCAGTTAATTTGTTTCGGGCAGAACCCTGCAAATTCAGGGCTGGGCATATATTAGACTTCTCACCTGCCAAGGCCACC
>NW_015224533.1:0-909 GCF_001447785.1 Gekko japonicus | reverse complement strand
GGGGGGACTTGGGATCCCTAGTGTAGTCTACTCAACAGTCAAAGTTCATAAATGCCAAGTGGTTTCTTGAATCCTGCCTGAAGATAGGGTTGTCAGGCATGGCCTGGCATCCAGTGGGAGATAGGGGGAGGTAGGAACATGGGGGGGGCACCATCAGTGATGTTGTGATGTCACTTCTGGGGGAAACCAGGAGTAAAACTATGCCACTGGGCCAACAGCCATTTTTTTGTTTATTTTTCTCCTGCTGCCACTCTGAAGAGTGATAGGAAACAGGACCTGGGAGCAGGCGATCCCCCATCCTTACCAGGGGCTTGGCAGCCCTACCTGGACAGTGTATTTCTAGCTTCATTTCTGGGAAGCAGGTCCCAGATTTCCACACGCACATCTGAGCAAATGGTAAAGCCATTCCATCAGAGAAGCTACTGCTCATCTGATGACATGGCTCCTTAGGTTCCAAGCCAAAAGTCTTTATTTCTTACTTTAGTTCATTTACATTTCGTTTAATTTAAAGAAGAGGGTAAGTGGAGGGCAGAGAAACCACATGAGAAACAAGCTCAATGTGGCCCAGAGCAAGTCGATCTTTGAGACCTAGCGTTACCAGATCTGGAAATTGTGTGTATAAACAGTGCAATCTGTTGTCCATAAATTGTTGTTCTTAAGTGTTTTTAAACGGTCTATTAATGTATTGCTGAATGGCTTTGTGATCCGCCCTGGGCTCACTTGTGAGGAGGGTGGAATATAAGTTCAAAATTAATAAATAAGAATGTGACAGCTCACTAGGAACTCAAAAGGGTGCCATCCAAATTAAGCAGGTAGCTGCGCAAATCAGACTCACCAGACCAGCTGATCCCACTGTGTATTTTAGTCTAAACAAGACGGGGCTCTGTCTCCTCCATCCCCCCCGCTCGA
>NW_015224532.1:0-909 GCF_001447785.1 Gekko japonicus | reverse complement strand
AGAAAGTATCTGAGTCTGACCATAAAAAATGGAGCAACGTGAGAATAATGTTGTGTGGTTGTTTTATGCAGCCTCCCCTATGCCGGGGGGTGGGGTGGGGGAAGCTACTGGGTTTTTGTAAAAGTAATCTGTGCTTTCCTAGAGACCTCAGCGTACATCTGTTACATAACGAAATGCATGTTTTGTACAGGTTTTATCAATGAATAAGCTGATACGAAAGGCACAAGATGACCCCAGGAGCTCTGGAATATTTTTTTTTCCCCTTTAAAGAAAAAGAAAGAACTTAGCTTTCCAAGGTCAGGCACATATATCAGCGAGGTGGGAGCCCCGCACCCTTTCCAACTTGAAGCAACAATATACCTTGACCTCATGAAAACAACAATTTGTAGACATCTATAAAACACCTCCTTAACAACACTCTCTATTCCACTGGCTCACAGGAGCCGAGAGCACTGAATTAGCAGTGTTGTGATATATTTTATAGTGTGTATGCGTGCGCGTGTGTGTTTTGCATGCTAAAATTTGGGTCAAGATTGATTTTTATTCCCTCCTAGTATTTTATACTGGCTCAGTTGCCATAAATTTCACTTTAGCTGGCTCTGGATTTAAATATTCACACCAAGAAAGAAGGGCAAAGGAGCTACGGGCAAACCATAAATTTTGGTTATTTGCAATCATTTTCATTTTACTGTTACACTTGGTAAAAAGACACTGTATGTTCCACTCAGAGAGCCACCCTTCTATAAACATGGGGAGGCTTCTCAGAATCAGCTGAAGATGCACCGTACCAAATTGGGCCTCCATTTCACCTTAGGAGTGACTTTTTAAAAAGTCATATTATTGTTTTGGGGCTTAAATCCAGTTGGAATCAGAGCCTGTTTTAAGAGTAGGTATATGGCAGGAGTCCCC
>NW_015224531.1:0-909 GCF_001447785.1 Gekko japonicus | reverse complement strand
CTCCTTTTAATGCTGTGTTGTTTTTATACTGATACAATTATTCTAATTGTAAGACATTTGGATTAGGACTCTGTAGAGGCAGTACAGAACTCTCCATGGCGGGGAGGGCGGGGTCCAAATTTAATAAACAAAATAAATAATAAATAAATCCCTACCAACCTCTGCTTTACCCTGAAACATCAGCCTAAACTTTAAAAATCTATCGTTTCCAGGAGCAGCTCAGATCCTGGAAAGTCTGCTGGGAGAAGAGAAGCTATCAAGAACATCTATTTTGAAGGACTTGCAAAGCTTGCCAATTAGATTCAGTTCAAGGCACAGTTTCTAATCAGGGCTGTGCACACGTGCCTGCATAAACCCATAATGGGTTCGATCCAGACTAAATTGGAAATTACCACCAATTCCCCCATCCCGCTGCAGACCCCCCCTCATGATGTTCCTCCAGGTCCTCCATCTGCCAGGAGCAGCTGTTTGTGGAGATCAGCGGGAGCCAGGAAAGTTCCATTCCACTGATGAAAAATTTAGCCTGGATCCAACTCAATGAAAATTGTGGCAAGAAAACTAAATTCTATGACCTGTAGCATAAACTAGCCAAACTGATTTCCAGGTGAGCAGGATAAGGCTGGGAAGCACTAAGAGGAACATGTGCAACAACAAGCCCAGCTCTACGAGACTGCCTGGGAGCAGCTGCCATTTGCCTCCCCCCTCCCAGAACGCTCCCCTGCAGCAGCCATTCGGTCCGGTCATTACAGCACTGTTATATAAGAGCTGGCACCTGCACGCTACTTGCTTTCCTCTTCCCTTCCTACCCCCTTTTCCTTTTGGGTTCTGCATTATCACATATCAGAAGCAATCATTTTGAATTTGCAAACTGCCTTGAATACAGGGGAGGAAAGGTGGTGTAGAATCATA
>NW_015224530.1:0-910 GCF_001447785.1 Gekko japonicus | reverse complement strand
AGAGTTGCTGGGAAAATTCTTTCCACTACAAAAGAAATAAGTTGTTCCACTTTCACACCCAGAGGGAACCCAAAAGATCTCCCATGCAGTTGCATCCACCCATGCTCACTCAGTCATGTGCATCAGCCAGGATGTGCAAGACGGCTTTTTGCATGCCACCACAAAAGCCAAATTTTGAGAATTTCTTCCAGTGTGCCAAAACGTGAATCCTGCACATGTTGGCAGATGTATGCAATTGGCTTGAAACAGTTATCAGCAGCTGCAGTTGGCTCAGGCTTTCCCCATGACGACCCTCCATAGATGCAAGCCTGTGACTAGGCTCTGAGATCCATACATGAGGGAATCTCATTTTGGGAATTCTTTATCAACAAGTTTCAGAGGGTAGCAGTGTTGGTCTTCAGTAGAACAGATAGATTTTAGTCTGGTAGCATCATAGAAACCAACAAGAGTTTTGTGGTATGAGGTTTTGAGAGTCAGAGCTCCCTTTTCCAGATACCTCATCAACAAATACACCAAATGCAACAAAGACAAAAATGGCTCCGCAAGCATAATTATTGATTGATGTACACAATTTCTTCCCTGTCTTTCTCCCCAGTGGGGACCCAAAGTGGCTTAAATTATTTTTCTTTCCTCCACTTTATCCTCACAACAACTCCGTGAGGTAGGTTAGGCTAAGAGGGTGTAACTGGCCCAAAGCCAGTTGGAACTCCCAAATCCTAGTCCAACACACTACTCTCTTTGTACAACCAAGGAAATCAGTGGAAAATGTAGGAAAGGGAGTATAGTATTCATCAAGACACAAAAAAGTACTCTGACATCGGCCTTGGTTAGTATTTGGAAGGGCGACCTCCAAGGAATACCAGGGTCATGATGCCAGGCAGTGACAAACTGACTCTGAAATGTTTCTTGC
>NW_015224529.1:0-909 GCF_001447785.1 Gekko japonicus | reverse complement strand
ACTGGCAGTGGCTCTCCAGCATCTCAGGCCTTCATCTCCCCTCGCTTACAACTAAGTTTGGTGCTATTATTCACATAACAACAGATGAGAATCTGCTCTGCAGGAGAGTAGCTTGCCTGAGCCCACCACCTGACAGAAGTGAGATTTGAACCAGAGACACCTCCCAGATTGCAGTTCATTTTCTCCATCGCAACGCTACCCATTCTCCATGCCAACAAATTACTAATCCTGGAGGTGGTTCTGATTTTGTTTTGTTTTGTTTAAAGACTTGTATTTATCACTTTTCTTGTTTTCCATCTCTGCTTTCTTCAAGGGAGACAAACGCATTCCAAGATGAGGCCCCTGGGGAGATTGGAGATTTCAGCAGAAAACCAAAAGCTGAGGCATACTATTGAACGTGACTTCTCTTTTCTTGCAGAGACTCAGTGTGGTTCACAACAAATCATCCATAATAAGGCAAACAAGGGGGACAAATGGAATCTACTGATGATGGCCAGAATATCTCCTTAATGGGTTACCCCCATTCTGCTGGCTTAATTTGCTGCTGAAGGCAGCAACCTACATTCCTCCTACCAATTAAGGTAGAAGTTCTGGTCGCTGGGAGAGGTGGTGCGGATTCCAACCAGAACTTCTACCTGGGCAGCTGTTCCGCCCGGGAGCAGTAGCCCAGTTAGTCCTTCCACCAGCCACTGAGTTCTAGCCATTGTCAGAAGCTTCTGCTGCCTAGTTGGTATGCAGAGCAGGGCTGTTGCTAAAGCCCCGGGGAAAAGATGGTATCCATTCATTCAGCTACCAGACATGGTCAAAACTGAAATTCTGCCAGCTGGGTGGGGTGGTGCAGAGCCGGAGCAGCTACTGAAGATGCTGCAGATGGGAAGAGTCAGAAGGATCAACAGCCTTCTTCAATCC
>NW_015224528.1:0-909 GCF_001447785.1 Gekko japonicus | reverse complement strand
TGTTTGCCCTGGCTTGGATGCTACTGGGAAGTGGTTTTTCTCCTGCTTCTCCATAGCACTGTGGTGCTTCTGTGCACCTCCCTGGTTTTCCCAGTCTTTCCAGTTATCTTTCCTAAGCCTGCTTTGCTGCAGTGTTTTGGGAAAAACTGTAGCAAACCCAGGATAGCACTTGTATGTGTGGGAAAGTCCATGTTGCTCTATCCCAGCTCATCAGGGCCATTTCCCTAGCCCCAGTGCCCCATAGTGACTCCTTTCCCACCTGCCGCTGGAGGGATTTTTTTGTTTTTCTTTCTAACAGCTCTTTTTAAATCAGCAATTGAATGCTGCCACAGTGTTATAAGGTTATAACAATATGTTTTCAAGTACTCTGAATTCCCATCATGTGGAAAACACCCATGTTGTGGTTATCTTGCATTGCAACATTCCAAAAATACTCAGCACTATTCTTGCTTGGAGTGTTTCTGTGGACAGCTTCCCACCTGTGGAGTGTAACTTCCACATGTTCCTGCTGCAGCAGCCCAAAATGCCATCCCTGAAAGGAGTGGCATGGGGGGGGGCACTTGGGGCTGAATCAGGGAAGGCAAGGTGAAAACATTGTGCTTCACAGTTAAGAATCCTTTGATCGATGGAAACATTCCCCTGGGACAGACTGTTTCTAAAAAGTTGAACAAAGAAGAAAATGAAAGTGAAATCCTTCCAGCAAGTTCAAGTGAAGAACACACGGGAGGTTGGATACAACTAGTTTTACTGCTGGTGAAAAAGGACACTAAGCAGTTCACCTATTCCAGTATTTTATTAGCGGATGTACATATTCCACTAGAGATGGTCTTAGAAGAAGAAACTGTATCATATTTAATCAGCCGGTGCACGTAACCTGGCAGAAATGAAGGCTTCTCTTTCTTGCCAGAT
>NW_015224527.1:0-910 GCF_001447785.1 Gekko japonicus | reverse complement strand
CATTTTCAATCAAGGAAATGTCACAGGTGGGGAAAAGCTAACTTTCTCTCCCCCAGATCCATAACCCTGATCCACATTGCATCTCCTTGAGGCTGCTTTTTGGAGTCACATTATAAATTCCATCCACAGTCATGTATAGTTTGGCCCAAAGTGTCAAGAAAATTGAAGGAAAAACCCCCTATGACCGCAAAAGATAGTTGGAAATTATCAACTTTTCTTCTTTTGGATGAGTTGCACAAAAGATTATGTGGAACTGAACATTCAAGAATCAGTGTTAGGTATGACCAAGACTCTCAGGAGCCAAAGGCTCCCGTTCAGCTATGTGTGTGCACAGCAGGTACACAAGAAGGCACTATTTGTATGGATCAACTGTTCAACGGAGCCAGAGGAGAACAAATAGTGAAATCAATAGGCTTGGAGTTGAGTAGCTCTACATAGGATTGCACTATTCATCTCCATACCACTCCCCCTGAACAGATGTGACTGCTGCCATATGAAGAAACCTATTGCCTTTTGTGCATGGCTTCCATCTATCTGGATTGAGGCCATCATCTTACATGCAAAACATTGGACACAGCAGTGATATCTGTGGTATTTATGCAAGACAAAGCACTTTGGCCCATTATGACAAATAACAGTAATCCGTTTGTTGTAAGTTTTCTTTCACTTTGATGTTACAATAACCTATACATCTGTTGCTCAGCTGCATATATGTATTACCCATAACCTTTCTTTCTGAGTACAAGAGGTTAAAATGTTTAGAAATGCAAATGGTACTCCCCAAACATGCACATTCTTCCATTTGCTCTGTCTGCCCACTTAGCCTTCAGGTATAAATCTCCTGTATTTGGTAGCAGTTCCATTTCCTGCCAGGAAGTTATGCCAGCTATGCAGCCCTCAAAAAAAAAAA
>NW_015224526.1:0-910 GCF_001447785.1 Gekko japonicus | reverse complement strand
AAGTTCACCAGTCTGAAATAATGCACCAGATCTTGGAGCTCTATAGAAGTCAATGACATGAGTAGTTCTCTGAGATCATCTGATTCCCCAGACCAGGATGATTCTGGGCTGTGTCATGGCTTAAAATGTCTGCAGTTGCCTCCTCAAATTTGTGGCCTGGTAGTGCAGGAAAATGATAAGTTATGTCTGACCACCAGCACCACTAATACCATGTGAACCTGGTAGCATCTGGCATGTAACCAGAGTTCTATGAGTGCCATATATTTGTACACAGTGGCCTCCATGTGTGGCACGGGCAGCTGAAAACCAGCATGAGAAGTGGCTGACACACACAGGAAGTAATAATTATTAGATCAGTCCTTGACCAAAGTGCTCCAGCAGTCTTCATACTGTGCATTATGCCAATGATCTTCTTAAATACCAACTCTGTCTTAAAGATGATCGAATGAGAGGTTTATTTTATTTCAATATTAAACCCTTGGCAGGAGGGTGATCCTATTCTCAGCAGGAGACTCATGAATAATGCAAACTTGTGACTGGTAATTTAGAACCTAATAAATAAGTTATTTGTACTCACAACCCAGGCCAATGGCAACGGCTATGATCACGGTGAGTAATAAGGCAAAGATAACAGGAAGCAACCTTAGTGGAACTAAAGAATGGCACTCAGGTGTTGGGATCTCTCCTGGAAATGAAACAGAAAAGTGAGAAACAGCAGCCATACAACACAAGCTTTCACACTAGAAACACTGAACAGTATTCACGGTGTTAATTCTCTGATGTCATTTTCCTTCCCGGTTTAGTATTTCCAAATACGATGTCTTTCTCATTGCCAGCACTTGTGAAATCCCTTTTCTTAGGATAATCAGAACCAGGAGTGATCTTAATGATTCTGGGGTCCTGGGCAAAA
>NW_015224525.1:0-909 GCF_001447785.1 Gekko japonicus | reverse complement strand
TTGTGGCCTCTTCGCCTGAACAAGTCTGGAAACTGGCCTTACCCTCATCCCGAGTCTGCTCTCCCAGCCACAAATGTGGAGCATATCGGGTGTGGATGTGTTTAGGTACCCCACTGCTAGGATTCCACTTTGTCAGTCAAAGAAGGCCCGTTCTCCCTTCCCTGAAGCCGTTGCAGGCTTTAAAAAATCAATAAATCCTGGAGCCCTTCTCCCTCTAACCCAAGTGACCCCGCCTGCCTCTGCTTTCAGGGGTAGACGTTGAAGTAGCCAAACGGGAGGAGGAGGAGGTGATGCTCCGCGATGCGCGCCAGTGGCTGAACGCCGGGAAGATATCCGATGAGCCGCACCCCAAAACCGGGGCCACCGCTCTGCACGTGGCAGCCGCCAAGGGCTATGTTGAAGTCATGAGGTGAGATGAAATACCCTTCGCCTTCTCACGCGGTTTGCCTGGGGCTCCGGAGGGTAGGCAGCTAGAGGGCCTCCCAGAACCACCACCAATAGCCATGGAGGAGGAGGTCCGACCCATCTCGACCACGCCTCGGTGGAGTTTGATGGTCGTCAAGCCAGTTGCCTGTGCCAGGCAGCACAGATGAGCGTCCCTGGAGGGCACTGCTGAGAGATTTTTTGGCCCCGTAGTTATAGACATTGTCGAAAGGGGGCCTGCTCCGAGGGGAGAGATCTGCACGGCATCACTGCCGGGGTTGGAAACAACTTGGCCGGGACACATTTGTGAGTCACGCCGAAGACCCAAATGATGGAAAGATTGGGTCTCAGTCTTTGAAATAAATAAATATTTCCTCTGCCCCTTGGAATTTCAGCCTCATGGTACGATGTTAGAATTCCTTGAAGGGCCTAGGTTCCCAGTGTGGTTTCCCAACATATTTGCATCTTCGTTGCCCTAACAGGTCT
>NW_015224524.1:0-910 GCF_001447785.1 Gekko japonicus | reverse complement strand
CGGTTGCTACGGTCAATGCCTGCCTGCCTTCCCTCACCAATTTGCTGAGGACGGCTTTCGTTCAATACTCCTCTCTTTACCAAAGAAGGCTAAAACTAAATGTACACACAGCCAGTGCGGCGGTGCGTGTGTGTGTAGCTTATTTGCCCAGAACATGTATCTATACCTTTTCCCCCTCTCCCCCCGCTTAAAATGGCTGCATCGTGGCTGTGTTGCTCACATACGATGACCGTCCCTGTTTCTATCAGTGGTCTTTTTCTCCCCGACCCTGCAAACTTAGGAGCTTGGAGGGACGGAGACATGATAAGAAAGAGGGGAGGATAAGTTTTAAAGTGGTCAGGAAACATTAAATACCTGGTTAGGCAAACTTGTATTTTCCCCAGGCAGGCGTATGTGTATTTGTGTGTAATTGGGGTTGCCAACCTGAAGTGGATCCTGGAAATCTAGAATTACAACTGATATCCAGACAGAGACAGTTACCCTGGAGAAAATGGCCACTTTGGAGGCTGTACTCTGTGGCATTGTATCCAGCTGAGTTCTCTCTCTTCCCTGCCCAGGCTCCACCCCAAAAATCTCCAGGAATTTCTCAAGTCAAAGTTGGCAAATATAATGGTGTGTGTCTGTCTATCTGTAGCCAATGTGTGTGTTTGTGCACACGCTCGTGTGTGTATGTATGTGTATGTGTGTATATAGAGAGAGCCTGTGTGTGTAGTCCTCATGCACAACTGTATTGCAAGCAATGTTTTAAAAAATGGAGTATAATGTCTGCAGTCACAGCCACAGCTGTCCTCATCCAAGCTGTTCTTTTGGGGCTGACAGTCCAATAATACGGTCTTCAAATCTGCTAGTGCAACGTTTTGGGAAGGTAATATATTTAAGAAGGAGAGTGTTAAGTCGTGCGCTTAACAAA
>NW_015224523.1:0-910 GCF_001447785.1 Gekko japonicus | reverse complement strand
TCTTTTGGTATTACTATTATTTTGGCTTCCCTCCATGTATTGGGCATACGTCCTGTCTCCATAATGTTATTACACGTTCTTGTTAATTGAGCTAGCACTTGTGGTTTAAATTTTTTAAAAAATTCAATGGGGAATCCATCAATTCCTGGTGCTTTATTGTTTTTAATTCCTGAAATGGCTTTATCAACTTCAGACTCCGTTATTGGTTGTTCAATATATTCTAAATGTGATTCCGTAAGTTTTTTATCAAAATTTATTGTGTTTAAATATTGTATTATGTCTAATTTTTTTGGGTTTTCTGATGAATATAACTTTTGATAAAAAAATTGAAATGTTTCCAGGATTTCTTTAGTAGAGTTTACCATATGCCCCTTGGAGGATTGAATAGTATATACCAGATTTGATGCTTGTTGGCTCTGTATCCTAGAACTTAATCTTTGAAATGATTTTGGGCTCTTTGTTATATACTTTTGTTTAAGAAACATTATATTTTTTTGTACTTTTGAGGTTTCTAAGGTATCTAATTTTTTTCTCTCTAGATTCAGTTTCCGTAATAGTTTTTTTCCTCCAAATTTCATATGCCTCAACTCCAATTTTTTAATATTTTCTTGTAATTCCGTGATTATTTTTTTTCTTTCTTTGTGAAAATATGCTGACATAGAAATAAGTTTTCCTCTTAGAACTACCTTAAAGGCGTCCCAAAGAACTTCTTGGGAGACTTCACCATTGTCGTTCAATTTAAAATATTCATCAATCTCCTTTAATATTTTTTCGGAATAAATGGGATTTTGCAACAGAAGTTTATTTAGCGTCCAAGAGTTATTTCTGACGTCAACCTCAAATTTTTCCAATTTGCCAATCACCCAAGCATGATCTGATATAATTCTACTCCCTATCTCTGCCATTGAGA
>NW_015224522.1:0-910 GCF_001447785.1 Gekko japonicus | reverse complement strand
ATCAGTATGTTCCACTGATGGATTGCTGAATCCAGCCTAATAGATTAGATTAACAGTAATCTTCATCCCTTTTTTTTAATATAACAATTTCCCAATTTTCTGTCACACCACAATATGGCCAAGAAACAGAACTGAAGCCTAGGATGTACCCGTGGGTGCTTGTTTGATTTTTAATAGCTGGGGTCCCCAAAGGCAGGGAATGTTCCCCATCTCTGACTGGTATCCCTTTACATTCTTTGCTGGAGGACCCAGATGCACTTGAGAGGACAGTGCTGTGGTTGAGACACAACCTACCTGCCACGCATGACATGAGAGCTGGTGGGGCGTTACAGGCCATCTATTACTGCCCCTAGCTCAGAGCAGGAAATCCAAAGCTGGAGCATCCTCAGCCGATAGATAGTGCTGTAGCCCCATCTTGAAGACATCCAGCTTCTTCCCGAGGAGCTTTCATTGAGTTAAGAGGACCAACTAAATGGACCCCAAATGTAGGGGAATAGAAGCTCGGACAGTGTTTAGAAGTGGAGGCCTGGGATTGTCCCTTGCTCTGCCCAAGGCAATGCCCTCAGTGACATGGAGGAGTTGGGAGTAGGGGAGGTGGGAGACTAGAAATCTCTCTCTCCATCACTACCTGGAACTGTTCGTTGAAGAATATGGAGCAGTTGTTACCTTGCAACAAATGTATTATGTTTGCTTTTCTTTCAGCTGATGGAAGCCCTTAAAGAACAAGAGGAGATAAACTACCGATTGCGCCAATACATGGACAAGATTATCCTCGCCATTCTAGACCATAACCCATCCATCCTGGAAATAAAAAACTGAAGGCCTGGAACCAGAAAGGAAATGAGCAGAGACTTGTACCTCTTAAAATGCCGCTAGATCCAAACATCACTCTGCTATTGTAAATAAATGA
>NW_015224521.1:0-910 GCF_001447785.1 Gekko japonicus | reverse complement strand
ATTTCTGTTATTAGATATGTGTTCTTTTATGCCCACTTCATACGTCTAGTCCACAAAAAGTTAACGCAATAGCAAAACTTTTAGGCTTTGTGTTTTTAAGAGCAAGAAAGTACAGAGAAAAAGTAAAAGTGCGAGGTCAGTTAGAAAATGGCAGTGAAGAAGCAAGTTTTTATTGGGCATTTAAATACCCCATGTGTGCGTAATAAATATGCACACATATACAAAGGGCACATTTTAAAAATGTTAATAAAGGGAGACTGTGACCTTTCCAAACACTCAGTTGCCTATTCTTCCTCATTTGCAGTCTGTTAATTTTGCTATTTCAGCAAAATCTTATGCAGCTGTACATTTATATAAGGAAGCTTGCATTTACGATCAAGTTAGGAACTTTTAACTCATTTTGCCTTCGGTAGGTGAGTTAAGCACATGCTTAAAATGTCTCACTGATGTAACTTAACATTTCTTAATGTTAGCTACCCAGCATTAATAAATCATTAGTACCCGTTTCTTAACAATTATGAAACAGAAGGCATATTAAATACTTTCACCTGTGCCTTCTTTCAGACCATTCCGTTTTACTTCTGCACCTCCATTTTGTGCTGTCTGTTAATTTGGCTCCTTTCAGCAACATTTGACACAACTATCCAGATATAACTATAGGAGGTATAAAGTTGGTAGCAGTCCATATTGTTTTTACCATGACAGGAGATCACAGGAAATGGATGAATATTATTTCCCCCCCTGATGCCATTGACTGTGCTTCAAACTGTAATGCAATATGGTGGATTGCACACCTATGCAATTCTTCAAAGGAACACTGGCCACGTGACAGTTCTAGTAATATTCATGAGGATGACATACCTACTGTGTTTTTCAAAATCTTCCCCAGAGGAACTCAGCTTGTTTCTCC
>NW_015224520.1:0-910 GCF_001447785.1 Gekko japonicus | reverse complement strand
AAATCCAACTCTTCTTCTTCTTCCTCTGCGTCAATGTTTTTATTGAAAAATATCAGTCTTCTCTTACGCTAAATCTTTCTGAACTTAAACATGTGACCATCATGTAGCTAAACAATAAACTCGTAGCTGTTGATGAGAAAACCATACAGGCGCATCTAAGATTACATCTGATATGTGCTCATTATCTTTTCTAAAACAAGATAAGATCAGGCCAAAGTTAACTCTTAATCTCTATTAAAAGGCAAAAAAAGAATTCAAATATTTCTGTGATTGTTTTAAATTAGCTGTCGGACACAGAAGAAAGACCTTAAATGCAATCAGAGTTCCCCAATAGTTGAGCCTAAGACGATCTTGCAGCTACACTGAAACATGCATATCAGCAAGCCGAGGAATGATAGAAGCAACATACTGCTCAGGTATGCTTTGACACCAAGGATTTTGAGGCTGAAAACCAGCCCAGAGAGAAACGGTCATGCCAAATGAACAACCTACCTCCACTCCACTTGCAAGCACATGTCCAGGTAGAAGGAGGGGGTCCCTCAGCCACCAGCGTCTGGGTTCTGCTCCTGGAATGTATGGTCTGTTCTCAAAACCATTCTGTTCTGCAGAACATTGCAGGCGTATTTTATCCACTGACCCAAATCCCCACAGGAGACGGAGAATGCCCTGGTATGTAGGGCATCAGATTCACCCCTGTGCCCTGTGTCTCCTTCGGTCCAGGGGATGTGGAAACCACATCACAGGCACCTGGGAGTGACAACCTAAAACCTTGGTTACCATCAGTGGCCCTCCTACCAACCGAGGGTTTCGAATGAAAACTTCTGTTGATGGTGTCATATAAGGCGCCAGTTCTGTTCCCCATGCAACTTGCTGTAAAACACTCAATAAAATTATGGCTGTTTCTAAAAAT